>NW_022145607.1:28727974-28800474 GCF_000002235.5 Strongylocentrotus purpuratus
AGATATATGAAAGAAAGAGCGAGAGGGGAGAGAGCGAGAGAGAAAGAGAGAGAGAGAGAAGAAAATAGAAAACAATAAATTGTTGATGCTCCTAAATATTAGAACTCTGCATTATTTGACATAGCCTACTCAAAATGCCACCATTTACGTTTTTATAATGATATTCGTGTATGTATGTCATACCAACAAACGCTGTAACTTTATACAAAATGTATTTTTCCAGACTCAGTTTTCGGACGGCTAATGTGAACACAAAGATTACTTTGTCGTGTATCATATACATGTTTTCATTGTGAAAATGTGTCACTTAAATAAGACAGTACTTGTTTTGTCATGATATTATACATCATGATTGCAGTATCATACATTCTCTTCTGTGCAAGTGGTTCTAAAATATCAAAAGTTGTATAGTTTCTTTTCCTGATGAGAACCAAGGTGCATTATTGATGAGGCGGGCCCCTTGGTTTTGAATTTTTTGAAGTGTGTCTACAAATGTTTTTTCCACAATTTCCACAAACAATATCACAATAATTTAGGTGTGATAACACTAATGAATTGTAGACCATTATCAACGTCTCTATATTCACTAGTTTCTTGAAAATTGTGACCATATGCAATTTTTTTTTTTTTTTTTTTTGGGGGGGTAGCATTGATTTGATCATGCCAAGAGACATTTTCATCAATCATCACTCCAAGATGTTTACACATGAGTACTATCTTCAATGGAATAAAGATATATAAAAATCAACATCTATATCATTAATTCAGTCAAATCGTTGCATTGTACCAATCACAATAAATTCGGTTTTGTTTACATTTAAACTTAATTTATTTGTGATCAGCCATGTCCTAACATATTCAAGGTTTACATTAATTTGTTGTATTTGCGTAAATATATATTTTCCATACAAGTAAAGCATTGTGTCGTAAGCATGCATACTTACTTTACACAAAAAGTCCTTTGGGTAAACTAATATAAAAAGGAGAGGCCCCATGATTGACCCCTGGGGTACCCCATATTTCAATGGAAAAAGTCAGACAAAGTACCATTAAAGGTAATACAAAGTTTTGGGAAATTTTGAAAATTGAGTGGATAGTGATTCTTTACAATTTTTTTAAATTTGGATGCCCCTGTGGATGTATTATAAGCACTAGAAAATTTAGCCTCTAAACTACATCTGCTTTCGAGAAAAATTGAATATGCAACTTTACCGGTGCTCCCGGTAAATTTTGATAAATTTCATATAGCGCCTACAGCCGTACAATAGTAGCTGCGACCATGAAAATATCAGAATATGTAGTTGTGATATAAAATTTCCGAACGGGAACAACTAATCGGTAGATATTAGTTAAGAAACATTGTTTTATAGCTTAATTTATATCTTGACCTTGAGAGGGAGCTATACAACATAAAGAGTTTATTGTTTACAATTTCATAACTTTAGACTCGATTTCAACCGCGACAACGATCACTGAATTTTGTAAGAACGCATATGCGTCCAATATGTTCATTTGAACCACATTCATGACCCCATACCAAAACTTTGTATTACCTTTAACACATGTCGCTTGTGTTCTATTACTTATGTAACTTTCAAACCAACGAAGTATATTTCATTTCATACCGAAAAAATGATGACTTAACACAGTCATACTCCGGCGATTGCTGCTCTGATCAGGGCCATGGTTGCATTTGGGTTTTTAAGATAACTCTACCGTTTCATAATTTACCGTATCGAATGTTTTTATAAAGTCAAGCATTACTATTACTACGTTTCCATCATTGATACCCTTGAGCCAATCACCTGTGACATTCAATAAGGCTGCATGTGGTTGTAGAGTGTAGGGGCCTAAATCTAGATTGATACTTAACCATAAGACAATTCTGGTATATATTTGATAACAAAATAATTCTTTCTAATATTTTTGCTAAAATTGGTAGAACCGAGATTGGCCTGTAAATACCTGCCTCTCTCGAACCCCTTTTATGTTAAGCAACTACGCGTGCAATCTTTCATTGATCAGGAACAATCCCTGAAGTAATAGAGTTATTGATTATATGCGTTGATGGTTGCACTAAATATTGAGCTCCTAGATGAATCAGTTTACTTGGAGGCAAGTCATTTCCCATGGCAATATCATTTGATAATTTACTCAATCCACGTGATACGTCATCAACTGTCATCGTAACAAATTTGAAATGACAATGCAACACATCTGGTGCTGTATTATACAATAAGTCATTCTCTTAAGTTTTTTTTTTGTGCCAGGTTTAGGGCCTACGTTAATAAAATAGTCGTTCCGACTTTGAGCTCTGTTTCTTTAATTTCCTTTTAATTGACCTCTATTGAAGCAATTTTGTTAGCCTTATTTTTACGAGGGATTACAAGATTCGAATTTCTCAACGTTTGTCCCGTATTATCCTTCGATAAAAGGTGCATTGTGTCATCAAAGGTTACGTTGATAAACAAACAAGAACAAAATATGTCACACGTAGAACAATTCATTCTGCGTCAATACACACATTCAAGTAGAGGTTCTGCTTACGTCATCATTGGTTTCTCACGATCAGTTGAATACCCTCACCTTTCATACCCCCTCTCTCTTTCTCTCTTTCTCTCTCTCTCTCTCTCTCTCTCTCTCTTTCTCTTTCTCTCTATCTCTCTCTCTCTCTCTCTAGTCTCTTTCTTTTGTTCTCCTTTTCTGTGTTATTTAATGTCGCCGTGGGTTGATGACGGCAGCCAATGGAGTTTTTGGAAACCTCAACCCAAAGAATAAGTGTAGGTATTCTGGAAAATGAGATGTATTCCTGCCCTTTGATGTGCAATATTCCTTACGAAAATGTATAAGAGATATATAAATGAAGATATTTTTGGCATAATGTGATGCCTTTTAGCATGATGGGCGCAGTCATTTTCTCGAAAATGTGACGTACTAGGTGAAGTTGTATATGTATCGTGCACCAAGCTTTAGTTGAAATGACTTTTAAATTAATATCAAACCCTTTACTTTTCGATGAGGAAAAATCATAGCTGAGAAGATAGAAATTATATCTGGTGAAAAATATATAACAGGGGAACAATTGTAACTAAAATACTCAAATATAGCTGTTGACAAATTTATTTCATTCATGAGAAACCTTCAACCCAGAAGAGCACCAACTTATTTATGCAATTTGGGTTCTGGCAATGATGGACAGTACGAAGAGTAATACCTGGTGATCGAAATGCTTCATCACCACACACACACATTCAGGAAGCATTCATACATTTGAATACATTTACTTGATAAACGATAAGACGTCACCTTATCAATAAAATGGCGATGCCAATGTCGTGCTGGGAAACTGTAAATTTGTCTTGCTTTATGTCTCACACACTTTGGTGGGGAATCTGGTAAATTGATGGCCAAGAATATAATATATCTCACAAATTACTCAGAATGAGTAAAGTTATTTATTGGGGTGAGGTTTCCGTCGGATGACCTGGACTGAAGTAATGATGGTGGGGAAGGGGGGCTGCTGCCCTCTCTGCAATTTTTGCATACCCTCAAATGCCGCTCGGTACACATGCCTCCTACAACCCTCCCCCCTTAGATACGCCATTGACTATGCATGTTTTTCTCACTTATTTTTGATATCTTCTTGGTAGCCTAATGAAACTCCACAAAATATGATATAATAGTAGTTTAGGTTCTAAATTCATTGATCGAATCCGATTGATAATTTTTCTTTACTGTTAGTGATGATTTGCAAATAAAGGTTAAACAATGATGAAACACCTCCAAACCACTGTTTGGGCCACTCAATACAAATGAAAATTCTTGTTCTTTAACAAAATTAAGTGGGCCTCTAAAATTTGTTTATTTTTCTCCCTTTTTCGTTGGATGGTGAGTTGTTTATTTAACAACCTTGCAGAAAACAGAAAGGAAAACAAGGTCTTCGGCATGAAACTACTTTATCTGAAGTAATTTTCATCTATAAATTAAAATATATACAAATATTTACCAGGGAATTATCTCAAAGAGTTTCCAACCCCACAACCCTTCGGCCAAGGTTTAACGGGTTTAAAGGTTTAAGAGCGGTGTCTTCTTCTCCAATTGCAGTACAGGCCATGTTCAGGTGTATTGTTATACTGTTGAGGTGCATTTCAGATGTATGTACACTGTCTGATAAGAGGCACAAATAACTGCGTGAGAGTAAAAACAACGTTTTTAACGGAGCTGGGTCTTTTGTACCTATTGCTTGAAGCTGTTAACAGAGGTACAGTTAAGAGTGTACTGAAAGAGGGTGTATTGACGATGCCTCTGCTCAGCATTCAACTACCATTTTCTTGCCATTGTTCACCTCATCACGCAGTTGCCTCAGCTCCGTCAAATCTTCTTCTGGTCCGAAACATGCGGTTAGACTGTAGACAAAAAAGGAGAAACACAAAAACGGTCACTCATGTATAAGTACAGGGTGACGCAGTTCCATCTAACTTGAAAACCTCCATTTTAAGAAACAACATTTCTATGCTGAATACGTAATTTTAATTTTTGTTTGTTCGTGTTCGTGTGTGTTATATTGTTATTATTATTATTTCATTTTCATAGTGTGTATACGGATATCTGCATTCAAGAGGCAGTGGACTAGCTAGGAATTGTGGCGATTCCCCCCCCCCCCCCACAAAAAAACATTCGATATCAATGTACAAGCTAGCGAAGCGAGTGAAAAAAGAAAAACAAATTCATTGTGGTAACGAAATTGCTTCGTCATCAAAATACACGCTGCCCTAATATAACGATTTTGAGTATCCTCTAGAACGATCGCGATCGAGCAAAAATTGACACTTTTACTACTATTAAATGTTATTCATCATCATAAGTTACTAGCTGAGATATTAAAAAGTATATTTTAGGCACCTTGCTGATATGAAGACTGCAAATAATTAAGGATATTCGGGCATGTCGCTGCCCGAATATGAATCGATGGTTGCTCGAAAATTGGTGAGCCCCAACCCCCCCCCCCACCCCCTCCGCTTCGTCCGCCTATGACGGCAACACTGGTTTACCTGTGAAGTTAAGCATGAGCTTAAGTCCTTACGGTTAAAGGAAAGTTAAGCATCATAATAATTCGTATGTGCATGTGTTAAGCCTACAAACATTGTCATGAATGAAACCCTCTTCAATATGTTCATGGGGAGAAAATTGTAACCGTCAGAATCGAGTAAAATGGAATTGCTTTTTGGGGGGTTTATGTGTGTGTCTTTGAATCTGCGATTGCTCGTACCAAAATGATGTCCTAACACAGTCATACCCCGGCGATTGTTGCTCCGACCAGGGCCATGGTTGCATTTGGGTTTTTAACTTAGCTTTACCGTTAAGGATTAGATACAGTGTTAGCCCCAGGGTTGAAGTTACGAATTCGGTTTGTGTAAAATTTGACTCCAGAGCAATCGATGCCGGAGCATGAACTGTAGGTTCCCTACAAGTCTTTGTGGAATAGTATGTTGTATTTATTGTGTATATGCTTTTTTTCTCAGACTCACGCAATGGTTCGGACGGAGGTACCTTGGCAGGTACGAATGATGTCCATCCCATGTTGCGACTTCATCTTTATGCCGGTGATGTTCAGTTTGTTGAACACCTTGCAACTCTTCAAAGCCTCACAGATCGCCTTCAAGGTATCATCGTTGGCTCTGAAGTCACAGCCGACACCCAACGAAACGTGCATGGTGTTCAAGCCTGGTAGACTGGGCAAGATACGAGGGATAACCTCTAACGTCTCCTCCACGTCCCCATGCCGAGCTGAAGATGGGAAGCTGATCTCCATGTGACTCAGTCTTAGGCACTTCTTCAGGAAAGTCTCCAAGTGAAGTCCCTTCCACGATTCCATGCGCAAGACAACTTTTCTCAGGGCCAGCAGCTCACCGATCTGACCCAAAAAGTCAGGATGGAACTTACAGTTGATAAGGGACAGGCTCATCAGATTTGTTGCATTGGTGAGGGTTTTAGCAAAGCGTTGAGATCCGTAGCGGGCGAGAGTGCTGCAGTTCAACGATATCTCCCCAAGCTGTGTCGAAATGGTATGTTCCTCCATTTGGTCATCGTCCTTGTGCTGAGTGTCATTAGAGCAAACGTCCTGGATGATGAGAAAAGCTCTCAGAAGTACTGGAAACTGGCCGGACCAGAAGACTGCTCTAAAGAACGAATCGGCGCAAGCGGTGCAGATTGGCAATTCGAGGGTTTCCAGGCTCTTGAAGCATCCTTGTGGCAGACAACTAATGTTCTGGATGAAACCTGGTCCAATCGTTGACCCGGGCATGGTCAATTCAGAAAGTGAGGGCAGATCTCCAAGTGCAAAGAGCAGTGCTGGGAGGTCGGTTTCTTCAAAGTCACACCAAGACAAACTTATGGTAGAAATGCTTTTGCAGTGCTCTCTGTCAAGGGCCTCTACAAAGCTCCACATGCTGCTCAAGGGAGGAGCCGATATCAACAGTTTTCTGATTGCAGAGTCATCCGTACTCCATTTCTTGAGAAAATACTTAAGCGCAGAAAGTGTGTGGCACCCTGGGCTGGAGAGGGTCACATGGTACTTTTCCTTAAATATTCGAGCCATTTCCTCGTCTACTGATACTTCTTCAGGACACTCAAAATAGCATTTCAGCATTAGGTCGTGCGAAGCTGAAACAGAAGATAGGTGCTGGAGGATTTCTCTTGCCACATTAGCATCTTCACCGCAAGCAAGCATCAATACGATCTCGAATTCTTCAGCGACAAATTTGTCCTTCAAGTGCTTTAGAACCTCTGTGAATTTGGCATGGTTTCTCTTCCAGAGAGATGCCAGGTGGACAGCTGCACACTTATGCATCATTCCCTTGTCGCTGAATCGCACCCCTTTAAGGCTTTCACTCTGAGAGCCCCTCCGAAGTGGGGACCCACTGCTTCCACCTCGATTGTGGGATAGAATTCCTGCTGCCAGACCAATTTCTGTGAACTCGCGACAAGAACTTATATCCTTCTGTTCTAACTCTCCATCGGGGTTCCTTGATACTAATTTCTCCAGAGCAACCTTACCCAGGCGGTACATCGTGGATTTTAGCGAATGTCTAGGAATTCCCTCAACAATTCCTCTTTTCGTTGACCGTTTCCTGACAACACTCAACGTTTGGAAGAGAAAAGATAACCTTCTTTCGTGCGTGGTCTCTGAGATAAGACTTATACGATCTAATCCATCGTTAAGATCTTCATCCTTGTTCTTAGCCTCCAGGTGCGTCCATAGACTGTGCACGATGTGATCTGTCATCTGGCTGCTGGTTCCCAGACGATCCCCTCCTCCCTTGCTGAGATCTTCTTCCCAGAGATGGCATAAGATAGAACAAGAAAGAGGACAAGGACATAAGCTCTCCATCAGATCTGGACAGGCTTCAATATGACGAATCAAACCCTGTGACATCTCTTCGTCATCTTCAAAGTAAGATAGTATGTAGGAGAAAGTATCTTCTACCTTGAAGCCTTCCATTTCCAGAAGGGTATATTGCCGAATGACCGATTCCTTCATCTGTACCACGCTCCAATACTTTGACGTTACAAGAACCTTGCACTCTGTCAGACGTTTGTTCTCAATGATCTTCACCAGGTTCCCAACCTTATCACCTTTCGACTTGCTTTTCATCATCCCATCATGTCCATCTAGAACGAGCAAGGCTTCTCTTGGATTCGCTTTCACGTATGCGTCGATGGCCTCTGCTGTGAACGTCGTGTCCTCTGGTAGTAGATGTTCTCGCACAGCTTCACCAAAATTCGACGTTTCGTTCAACTTATGCAAAGGGAGAACGAACAGAAGTGGGAGATCTTTGAGTGGTGATTTTGGATGACGCGTAATCCAATCAAGCGCCAGCTTCGCAACAACCGTTGATTTCCCTGATCCTGAATTTCCCTGAAGGAGGATCCGGTTAGTAGGTAAGTTCTTCGACGCGCTGATTGTAAAAATATCATGGCGATTATTGTCCAAGGAAATCTTTGTGTGTTGCCGCACCGAGGTATCTTCCAGTGAGATCCCAATGTCGGTAAAGTAACGATCGACGGCGACTCTTGATCTCGCATCCCAAGGTAGAAGCCGCATGGTGCAGAGATGAGAGTGGTATTTCATCTCGAGTTCCCTTCTTAGTTGCCGGGTATCGAAGTTGTCTTCCATCAAGCCACTTGTGTTGAGGATACCGCCACCACCCAATAAGTCAATGCCATACGCCGAACCTGAGTAAATAAGAAATACATTATCAAAGGTACAACTTCTGATCTGTGTAAAAACCTAACATATATCTTTGGTGTTGGTTATATTAGAATGTTTAACTCCTAAACGTCTTCTGACTACAATAGTGGTCAATAATATCCTATAATAGGGATAACATACACTGCCGGATGTGCATCGGGGTTTCATCTGCCTAATTGACTAAATGACTATCCCTAAAAACACCTTTTTACTTTGTGTCTTTCAGAGTCAATTGAGTGGGGGTAATAATGCCCTTAGGACTCGGAAACGATGGTAGGGACCAAACCGCATTGCGCACTACACGATGCGACTGTGATCCGATTCTTTAAGAAATGGCAATTTAATACATGAGTTATAGGAATCTAAGGCTCCCATCACACCAAACTATTTCATCACGGTCTAGAAAATTTTGCCAGCGGGCTCAAACTGTGTGCCAACGGACTGAACGTTGTTTTAACTGTTTATGATATGTTTAAGAACTTCAAGGACGGGTTCGGACTGGTTTGAAAGGGAAGGGTGCTCTAGAACTGTGATCCTGTCCAAAAAATTCCCCGTCCCACAATAAGACGGGGTGACAACGTACTTAAAACTTCGATCATTCTAGGAGCGTGTTACAACGTAACGTGGTCGAGCATCACTAGTACGACCAAGTCAGTTTGTAGCTCGGCCCGGCCCGTTTGCTTGTTCATCCCGTTGAAAAACAAACCCAACTCGATTGTCCTTTTCTGCACAGCTTGAAGCGTTGAACGGAAATGGGGAATGACAAGAACGCACTGGGTTTATTAAGCCCTCGAGCCAGGACAGGATGACACACGCAATACAGGAGCACGTTTAAAGAACGGGTTTAAACTGACTGGCTTGGACTGCTTGGAAATGGCAAATTTACCCGGTCTGAACTTGATATGAACTGACTGTGGACGGGGAACAAACGAGATGGACATATTGAGGACTGTTTACGAAAGAACTAGGATAGTAGTAAAGACATCATTTAAACATTCTACCGCGACCACAACCGTTTTAAGATTTCTAGGACGGTTCCAGAACGTAACGAGAACTAGGTTGATGTGATAGGGGCTTTAAGAAAGAACGTTTTGCTGATTGAGATTGTAAATGATGATAAGAATACTACCAACCATAATTCAACAGCCTTTAAGCCTTCTTAATCGGAATAAAAGTCGAATCGGCTCCAAATCGTAGACAATCGTACGACTGGTCTGACGCCACTACGATTCTGAGCCGATTTAGCCTTTCCTCCTTCAAGGAAGCTTGAAATCCACTAAAATATCAATTGTATTAATCATATTTTCGATCATTAATATTTTACATGTTTGAATTTTCAAATAGAATGCTGTAAAGGTATAAGATTGTCCAAAATGAGATCGCAGTCGGGGCGTGTAGTGTGCGCTGGGCCTAAGGGGCCTACGAACTAGACCAAAGATTACGAGGTTCAGTAAAGTGACACATGGGAATACCTGTCTACACAGCATGGCGACAAAGTAAGAGAGTTAAGAAAGGGAAGACATGAAGACACCGATACGAGGGGGTAGGGGTGGTGAAAGTGATAGAAAAGGACTGAAAGGACGGAGATACAAGAACATTGTGAGAAATAGATTTTCCTTGATCTTTGACCATTTCTTTCCAGACTTTTCCTAGAATTCCACCTTCTAAGACAAATATCATCCCAATTAATGAACCAACGCTACGTCACTGATCTTAAGATGGTAGTTGTATTGTTGTTGTGAATTAGGTGTTCTTTTTCTTTTGGGAGGGGGAGGGGGGAGTATTTTCCAGGATAAATTGTCGTAACATTGCACTTCTTTCATCTAGACTTACCTTTGATAAGTTGACGGGCGACAGCGCCCAGTTTAGCGTTGATCAACGCGCTCTGCAACCTGCAGAAAGCCGCATCCGCGTTCATCTGGTCCCGACGCCACTTAATCAGCATTTTGTACGTGCCTTCCGCTATGTTGGATCTGTGGTCCCTCTCAATATGGGCTAATTCAGGCTCCCTGTATTAAAAATCAATCAAACACATTAGAAAGAAAAAAAATTCATCTAAAATATTATATTTATGTCCCAGAAACTTCCTCTTCTTACTAATGGATTTGACATTTTAATATGCTATAAGGTCAATGTCTTTTCGCAATAGTATTCTTTCTGTGTTCTAGATTATTAAAAGTTTGTGCTCAGTATCACTTACATATCCGGGAATAGGCTCCATTTTAGACTAAAAGATGATTGATAGAAGGTGAAAATTGCTTTTAAAAGATTCAACGCATGAAGCAAGTTCATCCATTTTTAAGTCCAATTTTGTAAAATATTTGTTTCACTAATCGTGTTAGGAAATGGGGTGAAATACTGAAAAGGCATAATCACTCTGAGTGAACATTGATTGTATTTTGCTAAAGCTTAGGATTAAAATCAACAACAAAAAAGGGATGAATGGATGTCCAGGGAATTAAGGAGGCACTGCAATCATGAGGGGGGGGGGGGTCTCACTCGTTAAACGAAATGTGTTATCAGTGGTTATGGGGTATCAAGAAGATCGGGAGGGGCACTAGCTGTCATCTAATTTTCTCATATTTTATTCCCCCTTTCCTCTTACATTATCTTTCTTTCCCCCTTTTTACGCCATCATTCGATCAGAGAGAGATAGAGAGAGAGAAAGTATGTGTGTGTGTGTGGGGGGGGGGGGGGGGGAGCTGACACACAAAAACACAGAGTCCTTCCAAACACCTATAGGAGTAGGGATAGAGGTAGCATTTGTAGGTGTTGACCCGTAAGTTACCCCCTTGCGCCCCCTCCAAAGGTACGCTTTTGTTAGTAGCATACATAAAGACAAAAAAAAAAAAGAGTGTATAGGCCTACCTGAGGCCTAATTCAAGTCCAACTAGACGCCATGACTCAGGACCAATCTGCTGGGCAATGTTCATCAGCTGAAGGTCAGTGATAGCGTCCTCAACGTTGACCTTGCGTAAAGTGTACGCATCGGTCACTTCGAGAGTGGCCATTGCCAGGAGCTTTTCTGAAAATACAAATTGAAATTCAGATTTCAGTTTTATTTATCCGAATTTATATTTGACTATAAATTCATAACATATAACAACTGATCTATTATGATGTATCATTCTAAGGCACACAATGATGACAATCAAATAAAAGTTTTAAGCACAATTTAAATGTAAAGTATTATTCAAACTGTATAAATTTATGAATAATGAAAGAGGACACAAAGGGGAAGAGAGGCATGTGAGAAGGGGAGAGCAAGAGCATGGAAGGGGCAAGATACAGAGGAAAGTAAAATGGGAGAGAGAGAGAGAGAGAAAGGGAAGAGAAGGAGGCAGAAGGGAAAGAGGGAGAGAAAGAGAGTGGGTGGGGAGAATATTGTAGAGGGAGGAAAAACGAGCTATACATTCAGATTGGAGAAGATAATAAAATAAGAGAGAGAGAGAGAGAAAGAGAGGGAAGGAATTATATAAGAAGTGGAGAGATGTGAACAAGAAAGAGAGAGACAGAGGGGAGTTGGAGATAGCTGGAGACAAAGACAGAGAGACAGAGAGACAGAGAGAGAGAGAGAGAGAGGGAGAGGTGAAGAGAGAAGGTGGATTTGATTTGAGTGTGTTCTCCATAAGAGGCACATCTATAGCATCTGTTATGATGTAGGCTATTAATTCACCACTGCCCAATATTCTGAACGATGATGGTAGGCCACAATGCACTTTGAATAGTATGTCATGTGCCAGCAGAATTGTTTAGTAAGTATCAAGTTTGTCCTTTGGTTTCTCTTTACTTATCTAGACGACACATTTCAGTACGATATCCTCCTGGGCAGCGTTGGACAGAATCGTCAGAAGTACAAGTTAATGGACATCCCATTGAAGCGCTTATTGAATTAAATACATGCGTTTCAATGGGTTGTCAGCGAACTTGTACTAACGGCGGTTTTGTGAAACGCTGCTCCAACTAACAACAGTGGTAGATTAAACTTGTATTTCCTCATGACTTGTATACCATTCAATGCAATGTTTATCCGTTCGTCACCTAAATAATTGAATACGTTATTGAATAAATAAATAAACAACTGAATGAAATAAGTTTCTGCAGGGATGTAGATTAATACAGTGCAAGTAATACCAAATTAATTGACTATAAATCTTTCATACATTTAGAACACAAAGCGAATCAAAAACACCAGAAAACGCCAATTTCCGTTTCATAGCTTTACTAGCCACGGCCATAATGATCTGAAAGACGGGAAAAACACCCCGGTTTTTAGAATTATTCAAAACCATTCGGATATTTACATACATATATCTTACCGCTTACTGATTTACATGCACTTATCTTAGACCTATTGTTTACTATTATATTTAAACATAGTACCCCTGTCAGTACGAATACCGGAATGGGTCCTTTACACACACAAAATAAAGCAATCTATAAACTTACATGTTTGTTGTATGGTGACCGTGAAAGTATTAAAGAAAGCCTTTACTCGGGATCATTTTTCAGTATCTACATGTAAGGAGGAGAACGAGGCAAAGAGGACACAGGCCATGATTTGAAAAGTTTTTTAATTTTGTAAATATTTATTGTACATGTAGTCACTTCATCTTGACATTGTATAATCTATATTGTATAAGATATTGGATAAATTGATTAGCACCATAATTCGTAATTTTAAGCTACGGTCTAAATATTTTCCAACAATAATGGTCATTCTTCAAAACACAATTAGACTGTGATTTGTTGAAAACAACTTTTTTTGTAAACTAAAGCTACATTTTGTGATTTCTCCTCAATAATGCTCATTCTTCAGAACACTGCTTACACACTGTGTTTGTTACACACAAGTTTGTCTCATATATTTTGAATGATCTTTGTGATGTATGATTAAAGGTATAGACAAGTTCTGGTCATGCGATTGCATTGTGAAAGGAACGCTGTGGAATCGATCAGAAGAAGGTTAATCATCTAGCATATAAGTATTGGTGTGTACTGCAAGGTTCTGGAATCATCAAAATGATAAGAAATTTGGCCCAGTCTTGGTAAAGTTACAAGCACTGTACACATAAATATGTATATGGGACTACCCTATATCTATCCAGTCCAGATAGATATAATAATTTACCAAATATATCAATTAGTAGGCGGTTTCCCAGCAAAATTGGTATCATCACGTATTAGTCAAAACATATTCTTTCACATGATTGGTAATAAGAGCTTCCATTTCATTTTTTGAAATGGAGGCGTTTCCAAAACTGGTCTTTACCTTTAAGATGATTTCATGTCATAATTATACATATGGATTATCAAAATTCACGTTCCTAACACACACGCAATGTACATGTAACCGAGATGAAATGGGACAAAGTTCCCATAATTGTCCCTAATTGGAAAATACAACGAAATTCCACAACAAAAGAACACACTAATTTGAATAAATATTTTAAACTATCATAAAAACATTGTAACAAAGTATTGGGTCAGACACTGAATTGTGTACTGATTGTAAGACCCTTGTTGAAACTCTCTTGTACATATTTGTATACGAATGTAAGATCACTGTAGACTTTAAAGGTAATACAAAGTTTTGGAAAATTTTGAAAATTGGGTAGATCGGGATTCTTTACAATTTTGATATATTTGGATGCCCCTGTGGATGTATTATACATGTAAGCACTAGAAAATTTAGCCCCTGAAACACTTTTGTTTTCGAGTAAAATTGAATATACAACTTTTTCCCGGTAAATTTTGATAAATTTAAAATGGCACCTACGGCCGTACGATAGTAGTTGCGACCATGAAATTCTCAGAATATGTAGTTGTGATATATAATTTCCAAACGGGAACCAATCAGTCGATTTTAGTCAAGAAACATTGTTTTATAGCTTAATTAATATCTTGACCTTGAGAGGGAACTATACAACATAAAGAGTTTATTATCTACAATTTCATAACTTTAGACTCGATTTCAACCGCGACAACGATCAATGAATATTGTAGGATCGCATATGTTTCCAATAATGTTCATTTGAACCGAATACATGACCCCATACCAAAACTTTGTATTACCTTTAAGGCAAGCATGAAGCTTCTTTTGATAAAATTGGTCTCAGCTTGTGTGTTACATTTATTTGAGGATTTTACTAGGAAGCGAAGAATATTTAGTTTCATAAAGGTCTGTAAAGGATCACATATAATATTATGAAAAAAATTAAGTGAATGATAAAAAGATACCTACAGAGATGCACAAGGAAATAGTCAGTTTAGGGGGTATGTCTCATTACAAAAACAAAAATATATTACAAAAAAAAGTGGTCCCCTGTCGATAATGGGATCTACATTTACACATTTTTTACTTCTCTCTATTTTGTTTTAGTATTAATTTATGTAGATTGTGATTTTTAGTGTATTATGTAGTTTATATTAATCCGGGCTAACTCGGACCCGGGGACTACTCGGCCTCAATTAAAAAAAACGGTCATTGATTTGTCATTTTACCTTAACCCTAACCCTAATCATAAACCCTAATCCTTACCTAATAACTGACCGTTTTTGCATTGGGACAGAGTTGTCCCCTGGTCCGAGTTAGCCCGACTCCGTTTATATGTATTATAAGTCTGTTTTGTTATGGCGAACCCACCATATTAGCCCTGTGCTTCCAGGAAATTTAGCCTGCTTTCTGCCTAACATTGTAAATATATACAGTGCGTACCAGAAATCATAACGTATCATAACTTAATCACAATTATAATTAATGAATGACACATATTTGTAAAGCTAAGATCCTCCTCTTTCATATGATAAATATTTAACGCATGAGTGATTTAAAAGAAATTGAAGAGAGGAAACCAAAAAGTCATTTGGCGGGCAGTATCTAAATTTCAAAGAGAAAATCACATTTCTAGAAAGTACATTTTCTGTCCTTTCATATGACACCTTAATCAGGAAAAATGAGCAAGGAATAACAAAGTTCTGTTTGTTTAAAGTAAGGCTTGCATTCCCATAGTTGACTAAACGAATATTCGTTTTCACTGGCTGCCTGCCGTAGCAACAAATATAGTTGACAAAAGACTTAACCCCGTTTCTTTGACGAACCGCCATGCACAGAGAAGACATGTTTTTTTCTGGGACGCACTGTATTCCATGATGTTCATTTTGCTTTTGAGAAGGAAATAAGTGTTTATTGAAACTTGAAACTAGAATTAGGCCTACTGAAAAAGAGGGGAAGTGGACGGTAGAGGAGTGACAATAATCGGAAAAGGACCATTCGTACGTTCGATTTGTTTGCTTGATTGATTGTTTATTATGTAGTTCAATACCAGATTTGCCAACCTTCATACTCAGCTTTCAGGGAGAATACATTCAGAAATCAGGGAGATTTCTATCCATTGCATGCACCATAATACGAATAATCTGTCAAAAAATCGGGGAGGCGTTAAAATTTGTGTGGAGTGACGTTTACTCCAAAAATACACAAATTCAGGGAACCTCACTGAAAATTGGGCAGGGTTGGCATCTCTTCAATACGGTGGGAAATGATTATTAGTCCTTGTACAAAAGAAGACAACATTGCAAAAATAGCATCAATAATAATTACAAATTATTCACAAAGAATAAATACAAATTACCTAATCTAAATACAAGTTTAAAAATATATTAAACAAGGAAAGTAGAGATAATAGAAATAGTAGAAATTATATACCTCACTTAAGAAATCCAGCCATCTGATTGGTCGAATTGCATTCATAAACTTCAACTGTTCCTGTAAAATTCCCGGTAACCATGCATAAAACATTTAATATTTTTAATAACCATGGTTATTAAAAAAATAGGTCAGCCTCCATGGTTACCCCATAGGTTTACATGTTAAAAAATGGTTTGAGCGATCGAGGATACCGTATGTGTGCGAAGGATTGGTCGGTAATTTCAATACAATTGAATCTCGATCGATCTTACCGACAATTTTATCTTGCATTGTTGACATGAAGACGAAAATAAACTTCCAAAAACAAAAAAACAACATCTGCCGATAGATCTTGATCTAAGTTCGTGCCAATATGCATTGCAAAAGTAAAAGAAGGGTGCTTTTGCGAAGCATTCATCACGCCGAAGCCGGTTTCAATCCATTTGAATGTATATATTGTACAAAACTGCCAAGCATGTGAACAGCGCGCGATGGCCGAGTGGTGTAAGGCGCTGGTGCAAGATTCATCACTCATTGTACGCAAGAGTTCGACTCTCGCCTTCGACAAAAAAAAGAAGTATTTTTTATTTTTTATTTTTTAGTCTATTTTTTTTCGGCATATAAAAGTATTAATGACTGCTTTAATATTCGAGAAATAGTTGTTTTCATACGCTCTCGGGAAGGTTACAATTGGGCTATTCCCCTCGGCAAGCCTCGGGGAATAGCACAATTCTAACCTTCCCTTGAGCGTAATAAAACAACTATTTCTCTCAAAGCAGTCATTAATACTATACTAGATGGAACTTCGACTGCGCGCAGTCGAAATGATGCCTCCGTCATAGAGCAAGTTTAGAAACCAAAACAGAAGAAGTTTCATTGTAATCCATTAACAGGTTCTCAGAATATCGTGATGACAAGCAATTTCTCATATACATATATGACCCTTTCATCTTTGACCTCATGACCCTAAAATCTACTCAGTTCATTGGCTCTGTAAGATGTCCTGAGTTAAATAGTAATCCAGTTGTCAGTTCTAATGAGAATGCGTTCACAAGCTATTTTTGCATACATAATGAGCCCATGACAGTTGACCTTTGACCTCATGACCCAAGAATCTACTCAGTTCATTGGCTCTGAAAGATACATACATGATTTAAGTTAAGCAGGAATCCATCAATCTGTTCTTGAGATAACGCGATCACGAGCTGTTTTTGCATACATAATGAGCCATGTGACCTTTGACCTTTGACCTCGTGACCCCCAAAATCGAACCAGTTCATCGGCTCTGCAAGATACTTACATGACCAAAGTTTGGCAGGAATCCATCAATCGGTTCTTCAGATAACGCGATCACAAGAACGTGACGTACGGACGGACGGACGGACGGACGGGCGGACAACCCGAAAACATAATGCCTCCGGCTACTTCGTAACAGAGGCATACAAATAGAAGGGGATCAGACAAACAGGATTAAGGGGGTGATGTAGTTTTAGCTAACATTCACTCTTTATTTAAACTATCCTATTCTTATCAATGAAGTGACTCACACAGAAAGTCTCTGGTTAGAAACTGGCCTAAATGGTAGGAAAATTACTGTAGGTATTACTTATCGCAAGCCCAATACTGAAATTGATCAATTTAAAAACTCCTTGTTGGTAATGTTGGAAAGATTGAAAATTGACTAAGCAAATGTAGTATTACTTGGAGATTTTAACATTAATGTACTACACAAGGGAGGAGTAGATATGAAAGCCTAACAATTTTCAACGTCTTTGCAATGTTTTGGTATGCAGCAACTGATCACTTCACCAACAAGAGTAACTAAAAGAACTTCCTCTCTTATTGACTATTTGTCCATTTACTAATATAACAATTTTTCATATTCACGCTGGATAGAAACTGATATATCAGATCATTTCCCTATCTTTGTTTCCTTTGAGCATCTTACGAAGGCAAGTAAAATAAGACACACAAAGTCTGTTTTTCGTACCTTCAGAAGTTATGATATTAATAAATTTCATGGTGATCTAGGTACAATTGATTGGAATAAAGTAAGTGGTTGTACATAATTAAATGAGTTATAATCTGTATTTTACGACTCGTTTACGCAAGTCTGTGACAAGCATGCACCATTTAAGTCATCAACTTCGAAGGACCTGAAAAGGGGGAGGGGGGGGGGGGGGTGGGGGAATACAGGAAGAATACCATGGATGACTAGTGCTCTTTTAAAATCGATCAACAAGAAGCACAAGTAGTATTCTAAACTAAAAGCATCAAAAATATCAAATAAAAGATGGGATAGAATACAAAAGGTACAACAAATGATCTAACTTCACATCTACAAAATGCGTGGAAAACCATCACCGAGTAGTTGAGTGGTGGAAATGTCATTAATAAGTGACCAATCTAGCGAACTTATCAACTGCAGGTGGTAGAGAAAATATAGTGATAACGATTGACAATGAAATAGCTAACGAATTCAATAATCTTTTGGTAAACATAGGTCCAAAGCTGGCAGAGGAAATACCATCAGTGAATCCTGACTTTAAAAATATTTAGGATATAGAACAGAAAACTCACTATTTAAAAAAACAATAACAGGGAATGAAATATAAATGCCACTAACAGATTTTAGATTTAAAAAAAAGCATTTGGATATGATAATTTGTCTGCAAGGTTGTTGGGAGATGCTGCTCTATACATTTCAAGCTCATTAACATATATTTTCAATCTTTCCATAGAAAGAGGTAAATTTCCAGACGCTCTGAAGGTAGCAAAAGTGACACCTATTTATTAAAAGGGACGAAATGATCTAGCTGTTAATTACAGACCTATTTTCAGTTTTACCCATACTGGGCAAAATCTTTGAGAAAATAATAAATAATCGTGTAATTGAATAATATCTTGTTTCGACCAGTTTGGTTTCCGTAAGAAACATAGCACTAATTCAGCATTGAGTTAATCTTGCACCTTTACTTTTGAAATATTACGATGAAGGTAAAACAACCGTAGGCATCTTTATTGACTTTCAAAAGGCATTTGGTACTATAAACCACAGCATTCTCCTCAAAAAATGTCACACTGTGGAATACATGGGTTACCCTTGCAATGGTATGCAGATTATGTGTGTAAACGATTACAGTTTATACAATATAAAGACAAAATGTCTTTAGAATTGAATATAACATGTGGTGTCCCTCAAGGTTCCCTTCTTGGACCAACATTATTTTAACTATATATATATATATATATATATATATATATATATATATATATATATATATAAATGCCTTACCGTACCGCACAAACCTTTTCAATTTCAGAATATTTGCTGATGACTCGAATCTATTTCATACTTTTCATACTAAACAAAACGAAATTGTAAATGAAAATTGAATGAAGGTGCAGGAATGGTGCAAGGCAAATAAAGTCACAATTAACCTACAGAAAACAAGCTATATGATTTTGAAAGCCGAAGGTAGATCAATAGATCCGTAGCATCATTTGTAGGGATTGAAATTGATTGTCACCTTTCATGGAAAGAACATGTTCAGACAATAAAAAAATGCATACGGAAGAAATAAGGCATCCTGTTTAAACTGAGACACTTTGTTCCCAAGAATGTACTTGTGTTATTATATAAGGGTTTTTATACAGCCTCACCTCTCTGATGGAGAAGAAGTTTGGGGGAGCACTTACAAAAGTAATCTAAATTATATATATTTAAGTAAAAAAAAGTGGCAATGAGAATCATTACATTCAGTCCACTTAGAACAGACTCCAGACCTCTTTTTCAAAGTCTAGAAATATTAAATATGTTTAAACTTCATGAACTTCATGTATCACCATTTATGTATGATTTGGTAAAAGGTGTATTACCACACTCTTTAGTCGATAATTGTCAGATGAAACAGCACAGCTATGCCAAAATGAGAAAATAAAGTGGCTTACTCTATCAACCAAACTGTAAGACAACGCAAGGATAATTTTATTTCATTTGTAGGGAAAAAAGCTGTTGAATGATCTCCCAAATGATATTAGATTGAAAACATCGAGTTAATCCTTTAGGAGACATCTTTCCTTCTACCTGTTATGAAAATGACTTGGGCTCAACCCCATCCCCTTTCGTTTTACCTTTTATTTTACCTTTTACTTTACTTGTCTTCCTTTTTATATATGTATACACTTGCTTGTTAACGATTATAGCTGCCCTTAAAGGTAATACAAAGTTTTGGGAAATTTTGAAAATTGGGTAGAAAGTGATTCTTTACAATTTTGATATATTTGGATGCCCCTGTGGATGTATTATAAGCACTAGAAAAGTTAGCCCCTGAAACACTTCTGCTTTTGGGTAAAATTGAATATACAATTTTACCGGGAGCATTTCAAATAGCGCCTACGGCCGTACAATGGTAGCTGCGACCATGAAAATCTCAGAATTTGTAGTTGTGATATATAGTTTCCAAACGGGAATAGCTAATCGGTCGATTTTTAGTCAAGAAACATTGTTTAATTAATATCTTGACCTTGAGAAGGAGCTATACAACATAAAGAGTTTACAATTTCATAACTGTAGACTCGATTTCAACAGCGACAACGATCACTGAATATTGTAGGATCGCATATGCTTCCAATATGTATTTGAACCAAATTCATGACCCCATTGTTCATATGTCATTATTGTTTCACAATTAAGACATATTGAATTTAATTTTTCGAATAATTTTTAACTATAAATGCCAAATCCGGATGGCCTGCGTAAATCACTCTACGTGGAAGTGAACAAGTCATAGCGGAAACAGATCCACACTTGTATGCACGTGCATTACAGCTAGGCTACTGGGTTTATGCCACAGAACACAAACAGAGCAACTTTTTGACAGACTTTATGATTTCTTTAAAGTTGATTAAAATCGAATGTTTCCCACTCATTCCTCACCCAATCAGTCGCAAATTACAAATGACTTTAAACTTACCGTCCGATCGGTTTGATTTCTTCAGACTCGGTGGGTTGTATACTCCATTTTCTTTCCTTGATCAGTTCCTCTTTTAGGGCGTATCTGATTTTCTGTATATATACCTTCCGTTCATACATGCATGGATATGGACACAATTTGTATACACGTATACTGCTTTCAGGTCGTGACCGGTGGTTTTGTTATTTCCTACTCACTCTTCCAGCTTGCGTTGCACCAGTTCGTTGACTTCATATATTGTTCTGACAACTGCTGTGTCAAAAAGAGCAATGCATGCATTCAGATGCGTACGGGGGACGGGAAATGCTGGCCAGAAGGGGAGGGCGGGGGGGGGGGGGGGCTGATATAGACAACAACTAGCTAGCACTTATACAGTCACTGTACTATGGATAAGTCAGCACGCACTTATTATGATTTATATGATTAAAACCAAAATGCCGATATAAAATTCAAAAATGGTTGGGAAAATTTACTGTAAGATGGTGTTGCACAGTGAAGCCTTCAAATAAAATCATAAATATCTTGTGGTTTGAGATTTTTTTCAGGAGTTTTTGCATGTTAGAAGGTAAGGACAGTAGAAGAAATAATAAGTAAAGTTACATACACAAATAAGGCAGTTTTTCCATCAACCTTCAACAATTTTACCTATTCCCTTGAAAGGTACTGTGTCCCATTTGCAGGCCAAAAAATGAAAAGGTTAAAATTCCAATGGCTTTTGAAAGATAATACTAATTTAGAACTCCCCTTAAAAAAAAGGGGGGAGGGGGGCTTGAAAATGTCTTTAAGTGGGAAAATAACGACTATTACCTGCCAAATTGACTTAGGAGCTATAGAGCCACTAAGTAATAGTCTTGATTTTCAGACCATTGTACCGAATGGTCGTACGTTTTATGCTGCGCAAAGATTCAATCAGTTTAATTTTGGTCATTACAAGAAGTAGGTTATTGATGTAGACAAATCCTTTACAGCTCATTTTATGAATGTTAATTATTACCAAAGAAGAAAAAAGCCAGTCACTCACTCAATACTGGCAATAGTGTCTGACAGTGAAGTCTAGCAAGTAAACGGGTTTCCTTGGATAATTTGAATATTAGGACATTGCTAACGTTTAAATTTCACAGATAGGACATACGTGACATATCCATAATTCCTGCAAAGTTCTACAATATTTGAGGTTGGCTGCAAAAGGGACATAGTATCTTTAAAGGAAATTTAAAGAAGAAGAAAAAAAAAAGGAATGCAAGAAATCCTGAAAAGTGAAAGAATGTCACTATTTTATCATTTTATTTGCTAAGCTTAAGAAACGGTGGCGGATCTGGGTGAGGGCCGAATCAGCCAGGGCCCCCTTTCTATGGCGGCCTAAAAAAGCAAACGAAAAGTATAAGCCAAGAAGAGAGGAAGAGAAAGAGAGAAAGAAAGAAGGGGAAGTAAGATATACTACTAATATAAAAATTGCTACTCTGAGTAACAGGTAGGCAACGTATTAAATATAAGGGAAACCGAATCCCAGCGCAAGTTATTCGTATTGCCTGCAACAACGTATACATCACCGGCAGATCGGAGTAGGGATGGGGGGGGGGGGGGGGTGGGGGCGAATGAGCTGCGGCCCTTCATTTTTGGCGGCCTTTAAAAATAGAAATGGGAGAAAGAGAAAACGATGGAAGAAAAAATGAGAAAAGAAAAGAAATAGTACGAGGATGGCCATCATTACAATAAAAGTGATGTTGATGTTGATGATCATGTTGATGATGATGTTGATGATGATTTTAATGATGACGATTGTGAGAATAGTGAAGATAGTGACGAGAAACATGAGAGAAACAGTATTTTATTGTTGTAATAAAATATACATTTATTGCAAATGGATCTTAACGACCTGACAAATCAGCATATAATTCATGATCGTGATATACAAACATTAGACATTACATACAAATATACGGCAAATTGAATAAAAGTACACACTTTCGACTACTATTAATAAATAAACAAATCATTTCGTTCTCAACAAGATCGAAACAAATTTTGTTAGGTATTTAATTGAGTCGATATAACTATACTTTACTAAACATTATGCGAGCGGACACATGTCATCTGGATTGGTTTAGGCCTCTTACCCGAATATTAAATTTTACTTTCTATATTTTCTAAACAAAGTGACATTTTATCACGGTGAAATGCCTTATTTCGTCATCAACAATTACCGTCCTGTTCTGGCCCCTAACTGCCCAAACATGAAAATATTAGGGTATCTTGCCGCCCGAATTTGAGGCTATTTGGTTTTTCGGGCACATCGCTGCCCGAATAATTACACTTATTTTGCAAATTCTCCGGTGGGGGGGGGGGGGATTATAGCCCCCAAGGCCACCACCTTGTTGGTCTATGTTACTGTACTTTGGTGACCTTCTGATCTGAGCACTTTCACACATCGGATATATACTCTTCATTTTGATACATCAGATTGAAATATCACGTATATACAATTTAAATTTCATAATACATGGATGTAGACAAGACGAAAAAATTGAGGTACGTTTGTCAAATTTGTCGCTAAGATTAATCGGCTTTATATTATGCTGTTGTGAAGATTTAAATACCAAAATTAGACATCAATAGAAAACTCAACTGTGAATTATGAGGAGGGTACTTGTCCTACTTTTTTTGTTGTTGAAATAAATCTTTATTCAGGTAAAATCATGGATAACATCATAGTACATAAATATTCATAACAAATCACTGAATCACATGTCTAAATGAGGTCAAATCAAATTATATTTCTATTTACTTAATAGCAGATTTTAAATTAGTTATAGTTTCCTTCCACTTAATAATATTCAGATTCGTTGTTTTAGTTCTGTTTTCCTCAACTTCTATTTTGTATTCTAACATAAACAAAAAATATTTGCTTATTATTCTCGTCACTACATTTTTATTAAATTGACTTCCAACACTCGCTTTACAGATTGCAAATAAAGCATAATGAAGTATTAGGTCAATATCTATAACATTTTCTTTTGCGTCATGAAAAACACAAATGGGTGAGAATTTAAAATCTTTACAGAAGGAGTTACATAATAATATTTCGATAACGATCCAAAATCGGTAAATATTTTCGCATTCAAAAAATACATGTATAATAGTACCAGGTTTATTACAGTAGTAACACAAATTGTTTTCTTTGATTTTCCATTTGAATAAATTAACAGGTGTTGGTAAAATGTTATACATAAATTTAAATTTGAATTGTATCAAATAATTATCACGAGCATATTTCAATTTAAATAACCATAAAGAGTCCCACTTTATAATAACATTTGTTTGTAAGGTTTTGTTCCAGAAGTCTACCGCCCTAGATGGTTTTTGGATTAATTTTATGAGTTCCGTATATACTTTTTTCACAGTAATAGAGTGTATTGAAAATTCAAAACAATTTAAATTCAAATTTGAGTATATAACTGATTTACGTTTGTAATCGTTGAAATCATAAACTTGTTCGCCATATTTTATGATTCGCCTCCATCTTTGTTGTATTGCGGTTCTTATTTTTGCATATTCACTCAACCATCTACCATCATAATAGATAAGTTTATCTTTCAATTCTTTGACTGTCAAAAATCTATTTCCTATCACTATATCCCCTAAAAATAATATACCCGATTTTATCCAATTTTTATACAACAATGCTTTTCCTTTAAATTTGATATCACAATTTAACCAAATCATTTCTTTTGTAACACTTCCATAGGTGTGGTGTATATCTTTTACATAATTAACTTGCTTTACAGTAAACCATGTACAAAGTAAGTCACAATAAAAATCAGGTATTTTCCCTCTATAAGAAGTCACATATTTTGGTAAACATTTACAGTTCATAATAATATCAATCCCTCCCAGTTTTTCAATCCAATACTCAAAAAAAATTATCCACTTCCCTTTCTTTTCTTGGATTTCTTTAAAACTTAAGAAGCTAAACAACCATTTTATTTGTAAAGACATAAATTGCGTACACATGTCGACCATATTCATGCCTCCATTTTGAAGAGTATTTATCATGTTTTCTTTTTTCACTTTTGCTCTATTACCCCATAAAAAGTTATAAAAGAACTTTTCATACGCTTTTATCCATTCCATAGGGCATGATAAAACTTGAGCTGTATAAATCAATTTTGAAATAACAAGGCTTTTTAAGATAATTACTTTCCCTTTAAATGTCAAGTTCCTCCGTTTCCAAGAATTTAAAAGCTGTTGTATTTTAATGAATCTTTCTTACTTGTCCTACTCGTTTTAGCACCAACGCGCCGCAACCCTCTCGACTTAAAAAGCCCTTCCAAAGTGTTTGGGAGCCCCAAATTTGCCAAAAATTTCACTTGATTTGTATGCTGACGTAAAATAGGATGACATTTAAGACACACTTCTGCACAGGTTTCCCCCCCCCCAATGTGTTTGAAGACAAATATTGATTAAAAAATACATCATTTGGGTTTTCTGTTGTACCTAAAATTTGTTCTCTTTCATCAATATTCGACTTCAAACACATTATGATACATTTTAAGTGACATTTTGACATCAAGGTTATGGGGCTCCCAATACTTGAGAGGGGCTCTAATAAGCCGGACTAGACCACAGCTCTAACCGCGGTCATTAATATTTCTGAAAATCTGGAGTAGTTATACTTGTAAATCAAAGTCTCAGTCCAGTTTAAACTACTAGGGTGACTTGGACTGATGGTGGGGGGGGGGGGGGCTGCTGCCCTCTCTGCATTTTTGCATGCCTTCAAATGCCGCTCGGCGCACGTGCCCCCTGCCCCCTCCCACTTAGGTACGTCATTGACAATGCATGTCGTTTTCATTTATTTTGATATCTTCTTGGCAGCCTATAGTGACTGTGCAGAAAATACGATATAACAGTAGTTTAGGATCTAATGAAGACCGGAAAGGGATTAGAAGTCCCTATTGAAAATCATTCAGCTAATCATATTAATATTTTTTCTTTACTGTTTTTGCCGATTGGCAAATAAAGGTTTAAAAGTAATGACACACCTCAAAAATACCGATTGGGCCAATAAATATTTATCTTCTTTAACAAAATTGATGGGCCTCTAAAAGTACTGTTGTTTATTTTTCTCCTTTTTTTGGTTAATAGATGCAGCAGTCTTCAAGATAGTGGTAGTTTATTCAACAATCTTGCAGAAACAGAAAGGAAAGCAACGTCTTCAGCATGAAACTACTTAATCTGTAATAATATTCATCTGTTAAAATATAGATGGAAATATTTATCAGGGGATTCTCTCCAAGAGTCTCCTACCTCACAACCCTTTAAGAGGCTAAGGTTTAACCGGTCCGCAATGGCAGCACAGCTAAAGCAGGGGTAATAGTGTCCAAGGTACACGAAGAGCGGTGCCTTGCTTGACGACGCCTCTGCTCAACATTCAACTACCATTTCCTTGCCTTTGTTCACCTCATCACGCAGTTGCCTCAGCTCCGTCAAATCTTCTTCTGGTCCAAAACATGCTGTAAGACTGTAAAAAAAAGAGGAGAAATTCAAAAACGGCTACTCACTTCAAAGTACAGGATAACGCAGTACCCTCTTTCATGAAATCTTATAGTTAAACATTGCGATTAAAGGAAAGTTCAGCATCATACGTGCATGTGTTAGTCCATAAAGATTGGAACGAATGAACCCCTCTCAAATATGTTCATTGGGAGAAAATTGTAACTGTAGTAGAACCGAGTAAAAAGGAATTGCTTTTCGTTTGGTTTCTGTGTGTCTTTGAATCTGCGATTGCTTGTACAAACAATATGACGTAACACAGTCATACACCGGCGACTATTGCTCTGGTCAGGGCCATGGTTGCATTTGGATTTTTAAGATAACTCTACCGTTGAGGGTTAGATACAGTGTTAGGCCCAGGGTTGAAGTTAGGAATTCGGTTTGTGTAGAATTTGACACCAGAGCAATCGATGCCGGAGCATGAACTGTAGGTCCCCTACATGTCTTTGTTGAGTATAATGTTGTATTTATTGTGTATATACTTTGTTTCAGACTCACGCAAGGATTCGGACGGAGGTGCCTTGGCAGGTACGAATGATGTCTATCCCACGTTGCGTGTTCATCTTAATACCGGTGAGGATTAGTCTGTTAAACGCCTTGCAGCTCTTCAAAGCATCAAAGATCGCCTTCAAGGTGTCATCGTTGGCTGTGAAGTCACAGCCGACACCCAATGCAATGTGCATGGTATTCAAGCCTGGTAGACTGGACAAGATACATGGAATAACCTCTAACGTCTCCTCCACGTCCCCATGCCGAGCTGAAGATGGGAAGCTGATCTCCATGTGACTCAGTCTTGGGCACTTCTTCAGGAAAGTCTCCAAGTGAAGTCCCTTCCACGATTCCATGCGCAAGACAACTTTTCTCAGGGCAAGCAGCTCACCGATCTGACCGGAAAAGTCAGGATGGAAGTTACATTTGATAAGGGATAGGCTCTCTAGCTTTGTTGCATTGGTGAGAGTTCTAGCAAAGCGTTGAGATCCGTGGCGGGCGAGAGTGCTGCAGTTCAAAGAAATCTCCACAAGCTGTGCCGGAATGGTATGTTCCTCAATTTCGTCATCATCCTTGTGCTGAGTGTCATTAGAGCAAACGTCCTGGATGATGAGAAAGGCTCTCAGAAGTACTGGAAACTGGCCGGACCAGAAGACTGCTCTAAAGAACGAATCAGCGCAAGCGGTGCAGATTGGCAATTTGAGGATTTCCAGGCTCTTAAAGCATCCTTTTGGCAGACGACTGATGTTCTGGGTGAAACCTGGTCCAATCGTTGAACCGGGCATGGTCAATTCAGAAAGTGATGGAAGATCTCCAAGGGCATAGAGCAGTGCTGGGAGGTCGGTTTCTTCAAAGTCACACCAAGACAAGCTCATGGTAGAAATGCTTCTGCAGTGCTCTCTGTCAAGGGCCTCTACAAAGCTCCGCATGCTGCTCAAGGGAGGAGCCGATATCAACAGTTTTCTGATTGCATAGTCCTCAGTACTCCATTTCTTGAGAAAATACTTAAGCGCAGAAAGTGTGTGGCACCCTGGGCTGGAGAGGGTCACATGGTACTTTTCCTTAAATATTCGAGCCATTTCCTCGTCTACTGATACTTCTTCGGGACACTCAAAATAGCATTTCAGCATTAGATCATGTGAAGCTGAAACAGAAGAAAGGTGCTGGAGGATTTCTCTTGCCACATTAGCATCTTCACCGCAAGCAAGCATCAATACGATCTCGAATTCTTCAGCGACAAATTTGTCCTTCAAGTGGTTGAGAACCTCTGTGAATTTGGCATGGTTTCTCTTCCAGAGAGATGCCAGGTGGACAGCTGCACACTTCTGCATCATTCCCTTGTCGCTGAATCGCACCCCTTTACGGTTTCGACTATGAAAGCCTCTCCGAAGTGGGAACCCACTGCTTCCACCTCGTTTGTGGGATAGAATTCCTGCTGCCAGACCAATTTCTGTGAACTCACCACAAAAAATGATATCCTTCTGTTCTAACTCTCCATCGGGGTTCCTTGATACTAATTTCTCCAGAGCAACCTTACCCAGGCGGGACATCGTGGATTTTGGCGAATGCCTAGGAATTCCCTCAACAATTCCTCTTTTCGTCGACCGTTTCCAGCCAACACTCAACCTTTGGAAGAGAAAAGAAAACCTTCTTTCATGCGTGGTCTCTGAGATAAGACTTAGACGATCTAATTCATCGTTGAGATCTTCATCCTTGTTTCTGGCCTCCAGGTGCGTCCATAGACTGTGCACGATGTGATCTGTCATCTGACTGCTGGTTCCCAGACGATCCCCTCCTCCTTTGCTGAGATCTTCTTCCCAGAGGTGACATAAGATAGAACAAGAAAGAGGACAAGGACATAAGCTCTCCATCAGATCCGGACAGGCTTCAATATGACGAATCAAACCTTGTGCCATCTTTTCGTCATCTTCAAAGTAAGATATTATGTAAGAGAAAGTATCTTCTACCTTGAAGCCTTCCATCTCCAGAAGGGTATATTGTCGAATGACCGACTCCTTCATCTGTACCACACTCCCATACTTTGACGTTACAAGAACCTTGCACTCTGTCAGGCGTTTGTTCTCAATGATCTTCACCAGGTTCCCAACTTTATCACCTTTCGACTTGCTTTTCATCATCCCATCATGTCCATCTAGAACGAGCAAGGCTTCTCTTGGATTCGCTTTCACGTATGCGTCGATGGCCTCTGCTGTGAACGTCGTGTCCTCTGGTAGTAGATGTTCTCGCACAGCTTCTCCAAAATTCGACGTTTCGTTCAACTTATGCAAAGGGAGAACGAACAAAAGTGGGAGGTCTTTGAGTGGTGATTTTGGATGACGCGTAATCCAATCAAGCGCCAGCTTCGCAACAACCGTTGATTTCCCTGATCCTGAATTTCCCTGAAGGAGGATCCGGTTAGTAGGTAAGTTCTTCGACGCGCTGATTGTAAAAATATCATGGCGATTATTGTCCAAGGAAATCTTCGTTTGTTTCCGCACCGAGGTATCTTCCAGTGAGATCCCAATGTCGGTAAAGTAACGATCGACGGCGACTCTTGATCTCGCATCCCAAGGTAGGAGCCGCATGGTGCAGAGATGAGAGTGGTATTTCATCTCGAGTTCCCTTCTTAGTTGCCATGTATCAAAGTTATCTTCCATCAAGAGACTTGTGTTGAGGATACCGCCACCATCCAATACGTCAATGCCATACGCCGAACCTGAGTAAATAAGAAATACATAATCAAAGGTACAACTTCTGATCTGTGTAAAACATAACATATATCTTTGGTGTTGGTTATATTAGAATTGTTTAACTTCTAAACGTCTTCTGACTACAACATTGGTCAATAATATCATGTAATAGGAAGAACATGCACTGCTGGCTGTGCATCGGGGTTCCATCGGCCCAATGAACTGAATGACTATCCTTTAAACACTGTCCTTATATCTGAGGCAAGATGATATGCCTCATTGACTATTGTGTCTTTCAGCGTAAATTGAGTGGGGTATAATAATGCCCTTAGGACTCGGAAACAATGGTAGGGACCACGATGCGACTGCAATCCGATTCTTCAAGAAATGGCAAGTATATTTATGAGTTATAGGAATCTAAGGCCCCCATCACACCAAACTATTTCAAACTACGCTCTGGAAAATGTTGCCATAGGGCTCAAACTGTGTGCCAACGGACTGAACGTAGTTTTAACTGTTTATGAAATGTTTAGGAACTTCGTGGACGGGCTCGTACTACTGATTTGGATGGGAGGGTGCTCTAGAACTGTGAGCCTGTCCAAAATTTTCCTCGTCCCGCAATTAGACGGAGTGCATGATAACGTACTTAAAACTTCGCTCTTTCTAGGAACGTGTTACAACGTGACGAGGTCGAGCATCAATTAGCAATACGGGTAGGTTTTTTCTGCACAGCTTGAAGCGTTGAACAGTAATGAGGAATGGCAAGAACGCGCTGGATTTATTTAGCCCTCGAGCCAGGACAGGATTGCACACGCACTATAGGAGCGCGTTCGAAGGCACTGAGAACGAGATGAGGGCGAGTTGAACTGTCTCTGAACGGGGTGGTCGGTTTACTAGTTAGAATGGGTTTGGTCGTATTGGGAACGGGGTAGAACTAGTTAAGAACGGGTTTAAATTCACCACGGACCGGCTTAGACTGCCTGGAAATGGAAAATTTACCCGATCTGGGCTTGATATAAACTGACTGTGGACGGAGTACAGACGAGATGGACGTATCAAAGACTGTTTATGAAAGAACTAGGATCGTATTATAAACTTCATTTACAAATTCGACCACAGCCCGTTTTACGATTTCTAGGACGGTTTCAGAACGTAGTGAGAACTAGTTCGGTGTGATGGGGGGGGGGGCTTTAAGAAAGAACATTCTGCTGATTGAAGTTGTATTGATGATAAGAATACTACCAATCATAATTTAATAGCCTTTAATGAGTTTAAGCCTTCTTAATAAGAATAAAAGCCGCATCGACTCCAAATCGTAGACAGTCGTACTACTGGTCTGACGTCACTACGATTTTGAACTGATTTAGCCTTTCCTCCTTTTATTAATCCCTTAAAAAATCGTATCTGCGATCTTTAAGATGTTACATGTTTGAATGTTCAAATAGAATCCTGTAAATTGCTGTAAATGGAAAATTCTTCCAAAATGTGATCGCAGTCGGGTCGTAGTGCGCGCTGGGCCTAAGGGAAATAGGGGACTACAAACTCGACCAAGGATCACGAGTTTCAGTCAAGTGGCGCAGGGGAATACCTGTCTACACAGCATGGCGACAAAGTGTGAAAGCTTAGAGAGGGAAGACATGAAGATAACGATACAAGGGGGAGGGATGGTGAAAATGAGAGAAAAGGAATGAAAGGACGACGAAACAAGAACATTGTGAGAAATAGATTTTTCCTTGATCTTTGACCATTTGTTTCCAGACTTCGCCTAGAAATCCACCTTCTGAGTCAAATGCCATCCCAATTAACGATCCAACGCTACGTCACTGATCTTAGGGTGGTACTTTTATTAGTTTTTTGTGAATTGTGTGTTCTTTTTTTTTTTGGGGGGGGGAGGAGGGGAGGGAGTGGTAGTTTCCAGGATAAATTGTCATAACATTGCACTTCCTTCATCTAGACTCACCTCTGATAAGTTGACGGGCGACAGCGCCCAGTTTAGCGTTGATCAAGGCGTTCTTCAACCTGCAGAAAGCCGCATCCGCATTTATCTGATCCCGACGCCACTTAATCAGCATTTGGTACGTGCCTTCCGCTATGTTGGATCTGTTGTCCCTCTCAATATGGGCTAGTTCAGGCTCCCTGGATAAGATCATCAATCAAACACACGTTAAAAAATCCTCTAAAATACTATATTTATGTCCCAGAAACTACCACTCCTTACTATTGGACTTGGCCTTCTTGTTATATAAGGTCAAAGTCTTGTCGCAATGGTATTCTTTTTGTGTTTTTGTTTATTAGTATGTGCTCAGTTTTATTTACATATCCGGGAATAGGCTCCATTTTAGAACAACAGATATTTGATAGAACGTGAAGATTGCTCTTAAAAGATGCAATGCATGAAGCAAGTTCATCCATTTTTAGTCAAATGTTGTAAAATATTTTGTTCATTAATCCGTGCCGACGGTCTCCGATCTTAGGGGAGGAAAGATACACAAGAGAATGGGGGTAAAATATTGAAAGGGCATTATCTATCTGAGTGAACATTGATTGTATTTTGCTCTAGCATAGAATTAAAATCAATTCAAAAATTGGAAATTCAGGCAATTAAAGGGGCACTGCTGTCATGGGGAGGGGGGCAGTCCCACTCGTTAGACGAAATGTGGTATCATTCGTTATGGGATATCAAGAAGATCGCTGATTGGAAGCGATGGTGCGGGAGGGGCAGTATTATTTTTCATTTCAATGATGTTTTATTTCCCCTTTCCTCTGACATTATTTGTCTTCCCCCTGTTTACGCCATCATTCGATCAGAGAGAGAGAGAGAGAGAGAGGGGGGAGGGGGAGGGGGAGGGGTGACATACAAAAACACAGACTCCTTCCAAACATATGTGAGTAGGGATAGAGGAAGTATTTCTAGGTCTTGACTCGTAAGTTTTTGTTAGTACCATACATGAACAAAACAAAAGAGTGTATTTGCCTACCTGAGGCCTAATTCAAGTCCAACTAGACGCCATGACTCAGGCCCAATCTGCTGGGCAATGTTCATCAGCTGAAGGTCAGTGATAGCGTCCTCAACGTTGACCTTGCGTAAAGTGTACGCATCTGTCACTCCGAGAGTGGCCATTGCCAGGAGCTTTTCTGAAAATACAAATTGAAATTCAGACTTGAGTTACATTTACCCGAATTTATATTTGACTATAATATCATAACGTATTACAATTGATCTATTATGATGTAACATTCTTAGGCACACTGTGATGACAATGAAGGAAAAGTTTTAAGCACAATTTGAATGCAAGGTTTTTATTTAAACATCATCTACGCCTACTTTCAGGGATTAAACTGGATACACACTTTTGCTTTTGAGAAGGAAATAAGTGTTTTTATTGAATCTTGAAGCTAGAATTAGGCCTACTCAAAAAGAGGGGAAGTGGACGGTAGAGGAATGAAAATAATCGGAAACGACAATTCTTACGTTTGGTTTGTTTGCTTATTGAAACTTGAAACTAGAATTAGGCCTACTTAAAAAGAGGGGAAGTGGACGATAGAGGAGTGATGATACTTGGAAACGATCATTCTTGCGTTTGGTGTGTGTGTTTGATTGTTTGTTTTATGTATTTCAATACCAGATTTGCCAACCTTCATATTTAGCTTTCAGGGAGAATACATTCAGAAATCAGGGAGGTTTCTATCTATCGCATACACCATGATACGAATAATCTTTCAAAAAATCAGGGAGGCATACAAATTTGTGTGGAGTGACGTTTACCCCAAAAATACACAAATTCAGGGAACCTCACCGAAACTTGGGGAGGGTTGGCATCTCTTCAATATGGTTGGAAATGATTATAAGTCCTTGTACAAAAGAAGACAACATTGCAAAAATAACATCAATAATATTTACAAATTATTCACAAAGAATAATTACAAATTACATAATCTAACTACAAGTTTCAAATAAATTTATATTAAAAAATGATAGTAGAGATAACAGAGATAGTAGGGAAAATAGAAGGATCAGACAAACAGGATTAACAAGGGGTGCTGGAGTTTTTAGCTTACATTCAATCTTCATTTAAATTATGCTATACTTATCCATTAAGTCACTCATACAGAAAGTCTCTGATTAGAAACTGACCTGAATGGTAGGAAAATTACTGTAGGTATTACTTATCGCAAGCCCAATACTAATATAGATAATTTTCAAAGCCCCCTGTTGATAACATTGGAAAGATTGAAAATTGATAAAGCAAATGTAGTTTTACTTAGAGATTTGAACGATATGCAGATAGGTATGTAGCTTTACTATGCTTATTTTTCAATACTGAATGTCTTGCTTTACAAATAAAAATAAAATTACCAAAACAAAATGATTGAAGGCCTGTTTTATTATTCGTTGCCATTGTAACACATTAACAATTCATGTGTAATTTATAAATTTGATAATTTTGCAATTCATAAAATATTTTAATATTAGGCAGAACCCTCGCTTAAAGGGTAATGATAAATTTGTAATTAATTCTGGCTACTGGTATCTTTCATATAGCCTTGAAGAAAAGTAAAAGAGAAATCCAGAACCTGAAAACTAAACAATTTCGGTGTAAATCTGGATTTCTGCTGTCCAGATTGAAATAATTTGTTGTTATAGATAGGTAGAGAAATAGATAGATAGGAAGATAGGGAGATAGGTAGGCAGACAAGTAGTTAGATAGGTAGGTAGATAGATAGATATATATGGATAATGTATACTGGTATTAACAAATGTATATACATGGGCCTATTTTGTATCTATCTATCTACGATAAAAGTAATCATGTGCCTACACATTTATTAGACATGGCACACACCACACTGCAGTGCGTAATCTTCGTTGCATGAAGTAGCATTCAACGAGGAAGAAGAAGAAGACCTATGGAACTTATTAAATTTTTCGAACAATTTTTATTCTAACTATATATGCCATTCCCGGATGGCCTTCGTACATCACTCTACGTGGAAGTGAAAAAGTCATAACGGAAACAGATCCACACTTGTATCCTGGAGATAAGAAGAGATCTCCATGCTTGTATGCAGTATACATTACAAGCTACTGGGTATATGTCCCACACAACACAACAGAGCAACTTTTTGACAGACTAATTTAACGTTTATTAAAATCGAATGTTTCTCACTCTCATTCCTCACCCAAGCAGTCGCAAATTACAAGTGACTTTAAACTTACCTTTCGAGCGGGTTGATTTCTTCAGACTCGGTGGGTTGTACACTCCATTTTCTTTCCCTGCAGTTCCTCTTTTAGGACGTATCTGATTTTCTGTATAATAATAACCTTCCGTTTATACAGGTATGGAATATATGGACACAATGTTTTTATACACGCATACTGCTTTCAGTTCGTGACTGGTGGTTTTGTTATTTCCTGCTCACTCTTCCAGCTTGCGTTGCACCGCTTCGCTGTCTTCATATTTTGTTCTGTCAAATGCTGTGTCAAAAAGAGCAATGCATGTATTCAGATGCGTACGGAGACGGGAAATGCTGGCCAGAAGTCAGTGGCGGAACCAGGGAGGGGGGGCGAAACGGCCGCCCCCCCCCCCCTATTGGCGGCGCAAAAAAGGGAAGGAGAAAAAAGAGGAAGAAAAGAAAAGAAAAAAAAAGAAAGGAGAAGAGAAAAGAAAGGAGAAGAGAAAAGAAAAGGAAAGCTGAGAAAAGAATGACAGAGAGAAAATGAGAAAAGAAAAAGAAGAAGCCCCCCTCTCCCTCCAACTCCGGGGTCGGAGGGACCGAATTTGTGATCCCAAAATCTCTGGTAAAGGGGTACTTTTCACGTAACAAAGTCCGGCCCGTAATACGCAAAAATCCGGCCCTTACTGACTTTACAAAATTAAACCTTAAAAACAGCCCCTGCGTTACAAAGGTCAACACTCTTTAGTGAGAAATTTGAAAAGATCACAATATTTTGGATGTCTTTTAAATAGAAGCTATAATTATACTCAAAATTCAAATTTTAAATTAACCTTTAAGACCGGTGGCCGCTCACCAATCTTATTTTGCCCTTTATTTTGCTTCAGCTCATACCAACTCGCTTGTGCTTGTATTTGAACCCATGCTGGTAGCAATCATGGACAGGGGCGGCGATCCTGGGCCCGATAGGGGGACACGCCCCCAGGAAATTTAGAAATATAGCTAGAAAGAAATATAGCGGAAAGAACGTACATATTGGGCTTAGGGATTTTCTAGAATGCATAATTTCAGTATTCAACATTGCAAAATCTCGCTTGGTCGCTAGGCCCCCTCGCCCAATAACACAAAACTATGATAATGACGCTCCCGGCAGTGATTTATCCATGGTTAGTGTAATAAATCTTATTTTTTTCCTTTCATTTCTACTAACCTAATTGTGTGCTATCACAATCATGATTGCTTCATTTTCACTTTAAAGCAGGCGCGTAGCCAGGGCGGTAGGGGCAGTAAGAGGACATAGGAAGAAAAAGGAGCAGACAAAGAAACATTTTTGAAAAATTCTGACAAGTCGAGAACGGTACATCGAATTGTCACCTTTCTCTAATAATTTAATGAAAAGTCAAATCTTCCGCGCTTTGCGCGGACGGGGCGAGCTGAATTTAGTCAAAGATTAAGAGTAATAGTTTGATGAAACTTCAAAGCTTCCGCGCTTCGCGCGGGAGGGGGAAGGGGACCTAAATTCGGACAAAGATTAAAGGGACTTGGTAAAATTGTTCAGATGAGAGACAGTGGTGCTAAGGTAGTGACTTCAATGCTAGATGTAATCTAATAATCTAATAATTAAATATAATCTAAAAATTTGAGTGAAAACGGACCATTATTCATGGTACAAATTGGGAAAAACTGATCTGATCGATTCCTTAATTCTCCCAACTATATTATTACAATTTAATTACATTTTAGGTGATTGGAAATCTCACAAAGCAATAAAATGGCTCTACATTCCATTCTAGACATTTAATTGTTGACAGATTTTTTATAGCCTGTGTTATGTCTTTTTTCATGGAAAACGGTTGGGAAAATTCAAAAATGGTTGGGAGAATTTACTGTTTGGGGGTGTCGTACATCGACGCCTTCAAAGAAAACCATAGATATCTTCGTGGTTTGAGAATTTGTTCAGGATTTTTTTTGCATGTCATAGGGTAAGTACAGTAGAAGGCATATAGTAAGTAACATTTTATACAAAAATTAAGCAATTTTTTCATCAACCTTCAACGATGTTACCAAGTCACTTTAAGAGTCGAAAACAGTACAACGAATCGTCTTCTTTGGCTATGACTTGATGAAATGTCAAAGCTTCTGCGTTTCGCGCGGGAGGGGGGAACCTAAATTCAGACAAGGATTAAGAGTCGAGAAAGGTACAACGAATCGTCTTCTTTTTCTAATAATTGAATGAATCGTCAAAACTTCCGCGCTTCGCGGGAGGGGACAATGGAATTCAGACAAGGATTAAGGCCAAAGGATAAAGAATGGATGAACAACTATATCAGACGACTGATTAGAACTCGTGATGCACACTTTCGCCGAGGGGATGTTCGTGCCTACCATCAAGCTCGTAATCTTGTGCAACGAGAGATTTTCCGCTCCAAGAAGGATTTCTATGCCCGGAAGATTCAACAGTTGAAACAGAGCGAACCTGGTAAATGGCACCAGCAGATAAGGAATCTAACTGGAATGCGCAAAGCACCACCTCTGCTGAAGGAAACAGGTAAACTTCCAGCAGAGATCGCTCATGAATTGAACTGTCACTTTGCTAGGATATGTAATGAACTTCCTTCTCTCAACTTGGCTACCCTATCGGCTTACCTTCCTGGGCCTCGTCCCCCAACCATAGATAGGGAGGAAGTCTACAAACGGCTCAGAAGGTTGAATGCATCAAAGGCTGGACACCCAACTGATGTCCCCATCCGACTCTTAAAGGAGTTCGCGTATGAACTGTCATTACCCTTGACCATCATCTTCAATAATTGTCTTAACAATGGACACTTTCCAAGCTCTTGGAAAACTGCATCAGTGTGTCCTGTTCCGAAAACATCACCAGTCACTGAATACAATCAGCTTAGACCAATTTCAATCACACCGATCATAGCACGTGTTTTTGAAGGCTTCCTGGCAGAATGGGTGATGGCTGATATCAAACACCAAATCGATCCAAAGCAATTTGGTAATATGAAAGGCAGCTCTGTGTCGCATTACCTAGTCAGCCTGCTTGATGATCTACAGCGGGGCCTGGATAAGCCAAGTCATCATGCAACGATTTGTACAATCGACTTCATGAAGGCCTTTGACCTCATCGACCATACGAAGGCTCTACAGAAGCTGATTCAACTGGATGTCAACCCGGCCATCATCACAGTGATAGCTAGTTTTCTCACGCAACGTACGCAGACAACTCGATATTGTGGTACATCATCATCTGAGCAAGAGCTATCATGTGGGGTTCCACAGGGAACCAAACTCGGTCCGGTAATCTTCCTAATTATGATCAACGATGCCGCCGAGACTACCTCGAAGAGATGGAAGTATGTTGATGACGTAACTATTGCTGAAGTTATCCATAAAGCAGAGCCAAGTCATCTACAGTCTCATGTGGATGCGCTATCTGCATGGAGTGACTTGAATTCAATGAAACCAAAACCTGAAAAATGTAAGGTGATGCATGTAAGTTTCCTGCGTAATGGTCCACCTTCACCGGTGATTACTATTGGAAATCAAGTTTTGGAGTCTGTAACGTCGCTTCGCCTGCTTGGTGTTATCATTCAGACAAACCTAAAGTGGGATCTACAAGTGGAACAGGTCATCAAACGTGCATCCAGACGTTTATATATCCTGTGCAAATTGAAGAGGAATGGAGTTCCAACCAGTGATCTTGTGCTCATATACACAATGTATATCCGACCATTGATGGAATATTGTGCACCAGTGTGGAGCAGTAGCCTGACAACACAGCAGTCAGATAGCATAGAGCGGATACAACGTAGATCACTCAGGATGGTATCTTACCCTGATCAACAGCACTATGAGGAACTCCTGAGCAGCTTCGGCATTCCACCCCTTGCCAGGCGAAGAAGTGACTTACTTACCAACTTTGCCAAATCAATCCTTGTCTCCTCGCGACACCGTGATTTGCTTCCGGCAGAACGACAGCATCTCTCGCGAGGTGGACTTAGGAATTCTAACCACCTACACATTCCTTATGCAAGAACTGAACGATATAGAAAATCAAGTGTCCCCACACTTGTCAAACTGGTCAATGCTCAGTTGTAGATCATCTATAGTAATATATCATATTTGTTTTTCTTCTCTTTTTTAATAATATTGGAGTTATTGTTTTGTTACTTTGTTTAATTCAACTCAAGATCGATCCAAAATTCAAAATTCCGTGCACATTTTATTGAGTGCTCTTCATTTTTCTTATGAAGTTGTTCTTAAACCACCGTGTATAATTCTGCTGCAATAACATGATTGTAACTCAACTCCAATTTAAAATTTAATGTGGAAACTCAACAATTATGAGAATTTGTGTATGCTCATGGGCACTATACATCACTTTATATGAAATGCTTTAATGATATATTCTTAATGTAATAATTATATTCAACATAATTTGACCTTACCTGTCACACAACAGACACACCTGCATGTATAATTTTTCAGTCTATGGATCTCATGTTAACAATTGCAATATAATAATTTCCTCTCTCTCTCTCTCTCTCCCTCTATATATTATGTATATATATTTTTTAAATAACTGTTAAATTTAAAGATTATTTGTACTTGCAATAACTGGTTCAACATTTATTATCATCCATCTATTATCATTTATTTATATATGTATATAACTTTAGGTATGAGCAATAATTTTAACTTTATCTTTTATCATTTTTATTGTACATTTATATGATCATTCCTGTTTTTATGCACATTTTATGTAAACATTGCATTATTGGTCCCTGGACTACTGCATTGTACATTGTATATGTTGATATTAATAAACCGAAATTGAATTGAATTGAATTGAATAGAACGATACAACTAATCGTCTTCTGTTTCTAATAATTTAATGAAACATCAAAGCTACCGCACTTTGCGCGGTAGGGAAGGGTGGAACTGAATTCAGACAAAGATTAAGAGTCGAGAACGGTACAACGAATTGTCTTCTCTCTATAATAAAAAAATGAAACGTGAAGGGGCCGAAAACTGAATTCAGACAAGGATTCAGAGGCGAGAACGAGAACGAGAACGGTACAACAAATCGTCTTCTTTCTCCAATGATTCAATGACACGTCAAAGCTTCCGCGCTTCGCAGGGGAGGGGGGGGGGGGGGGGAACTGAATTCAGACAAGGATTAACAATCGAGAACAGTACAACTAATCGTTTTCTTTCTCTAATAATTTAACGAAATGTCATAGCTTTCGCGCTTCGCGCGGGAGGGAGGAATTAACTGAAAGATAATTTAGCTCCTGCATGGCCACGGGATTATAGGGTTAAATTTGTAGACTTTTGGACTTTGGCATTAATATATTTTGTCGGTAATTGGTGGCTAGTTTTGTCGGTAATCGGTTGCCTCTACACTACCTCCCCCCCCCCCCCCCCCCCCCCCCCCCCAAATGAAAAAGTTCTAGCGACGCCCCTGCTTTTAGGTACCGGTATGGTGCTTCTAATATGACCTTGTCAGTATTGGTATGTTGAGTTGAAAAAACTGTCTGCGCAATTTTCGAATTTCCGCCCCCCCCCCCCCCCCCATTGGAAAATCCTGGATCCGAGCCTGGAAGGGGAGGGCGGGGGGCTGATATAGACAACAAATAGCTAGCACTTTACAGCCTTTATTCACTGTTGGTCATGAAGGTGGAATAATTATTTTTACACAAATTTATGTAATGATTTTAAAAATTATTTATTCCTAATAGATCTACATTCTCAGATTGTATTGAATAATAATTTGCGAGTGTTTGTTTTGAGTAACTGCTAGCTTATGTGTGTGCTACTATGCTAATTAAATTATAACTGACAGTACTGAGGAATAATGCTTCACAAAAGGGCACTAATATAGCTGATCGTCACGGTTTTGATCACGGGGCCTCACAGTTATGCGGCCATTGCTTAGCCACTGAGTCATGATTGTACGCAGCGGGGGCTAGGGAGCGGTAGTATGATAAGTCACCACACACTTATAAATGATAACGTATATGATAACGTATATGATTAAAACCAATATGCCGATATATATGTATATGGGGGGGGGGGGGGGGGGGGGGGGGGGGGGGGGGGGGGGGGAGGTCACTTTTTTTTTTTGTCTCGAAATTTGAAAATTTGACATTTTGCTCCGTTGGGGGGGGGGGTAAGGTCAGCTTTTTTAGGTCAACCATGGGAATTTTTTTTTTTTTTTTTTAATTTTTTTTAATATAAAAAAAAAAAAAAAAAAAAAAAAAAATCCAAAAGGGGCGGGGGGGGGGGGGGGGGGGGGGGGGTGGGGGGGGGGGGAGGGGGGGTTTAGAGAAATTTAGGGGGGGGGGGTACACACAAAAAATTAACAAAGGGGGGGGTTTAACCCCCAACCCCCTGTGTACGCGCCTGCCTGTCACCAGATGCTTTTGTTCTGCCTCTCTTAGCTACGATGAGATTTTGAAAATGCACAACGCAAAGACTTTGATGGAACATATTTTAAGACAAGATCAGAGAGATATTCTGGTGACAGACCATTGAGTGATTTGAAGGTTAGCAAAATAATTTTGAACTGGATACTGAATTTAACTGGGAGCCAATGTAAATCTTTGGGGTTGGGTGTTATGTGTCGACATTTCTTTTGCAGGGAAACCAGACGTGCGGCAGAGTTTTGAATCCGTTGTTACTTGTTCATATCTTTATCACAAGTACCAATGAAGAGACTATTACAGTTGTCCAGAAGTGAGGATACGAAAGAGTTAATGAGAATTTCAGTTGAAGCTTTATTCAAAAATTTGCGGACTTTGCCTATTCTTCGAAGAGCAAATGATGCTTTGCGGCACACAGTATTAATCTGGCTGCGCAGAGACAGATGGTTGTCCAGAATAACTCCGAGATTGCGAACTGTCTTGGCACAATGAATTGGTGTATTATTAACAGATATTGGTAACAACTCATTTGTTTGTCTAAATTTAGAAGATAGATGAAGAATTTCCATTTTACTATCGTTTAAGAAGAGAAAGTTTTGTTGCATCCACAAACGGATTTCTGCGTTATGTGGTTGATTTCACTAGGTTTAACAGTGATGTTTAATTGAAGAGAAGAAATGGGAGTTATGCGTATTGCCTGCAACAACGTATACATCACTGGCTGATCTAAGTGGGGGTGGGAGGGGGGGGGCGAATGTGCTGCGGCCCTCCTTTTTGGCGACCTTAACAAATTTGCAAATGGGAAAAAGAAAGAACGATGGAAGGAAAAATGAGAAAAGGAGAAAAGGAAAAATATTACGAGGATGGCCATCATTAAAATGATGGTGCCGTTGATGATGATGCAGATGATGATGTTGATGATGATGTTGATTATTTTGTTGATGATGACGACGGTGAAAATAGTGAAGATAGTGACGAGAATTAGGAGAGAAACAGTAATTTATTGTTGTAATAAAATATACATTTATTGCAAACGGATCTTACAGACCTAACTAATCAGCATATAATTCATGATCGTGATATACAAACGATTCGACATTGCATACAAATATACGGCAAGTAGAATATTAAAATAAACACTTTCGATTATTATTAACAGATAAATAAAACATTTCGTTTCTCAACAAGATCGAAACATATTTTGGTGTGTAATTAATTTAGTTGATATAACTATACTTCACTGAAAATTATGCGTGCGGAGACATTTCATCAAGATTAGTTGAGGCCTCTTGCCCGAATATCAAATTTCACTTTCTATATTTTCCAAACAAAGTGACATTTTATCATGGTGAAATGTTTTACTTCGTCATGGAAATACACAAGCTAGAAAATTAAAAAACTACCGTCATATTCTTGCCCCTAACTGCCCAAGCATGGAGATATTAGGGTATCTTGCCGCCCGAATATGAGGATATTCGGTTTTTCGGGCACTTCGCTGCCCGAACAAAAAATGACGGTTACCAAGACAATAACACTTGTTTTTTTTTATTCTAAGGGGGGGGGGGTGCAGCCCCCAAGCCCTAAACTCGTTGACCTACATTACTGTACTTTGGTGACCTTCTGAGCACTTTTACGCCTCGGGTAAATACTCTATATTTTGAAACATCAGACAGAGATTAAAATATCACTTATGTATAAGCCCTATGTATAATATCACTTATGTATAATGCATGGATGTAGACATGACGAAAAAGTTGAGATGCGTTTTTCATATTTGTCGCTAAGAATAATCGGCTTTAAATCATGCTGTTGTGAAGATTTAAATAGCGAAATTAGACATAAGTGAAAACTCAGCAGTGAATTATGAGGAGGGTACTTGTCCTACTCGTTTTAGCGTCAACGCACCGCAACCCACTCGACTTAAAAAGCCCTTCTAAAGTGTTTGGGCAGCCCGAATTCGCCAAAAAATGTGATGGCAAAATTTCACTTTATCTGTACCATACTGTGAAAGAGGATGTCATTAAAGCCCCCCCCCCCCCCACTCAGTGTTATTTAGGGTACGCATATGCTCGTTCCCTCTTTTTGAAAGCACCCCCTATCTGAGGACTGCCAACATTTCCGAACCCCCTTTCGCGGGCTTTTTGCGGGCTTTTCCTGCCTTGGAGGCCCCCTAAATCAGGAAAAATGCTCAATGTACCCCCCTAAATTTGGAATAACTCCTCAGAAGTCCAAAGAGATGAGAAAAAAAAAGGAAAAACACCCCCTTTTTAAAGGGATCGTTTAACATTGTTAAATCTGAGATACACGGCTCTACGTGTTATCAGTGTCTGTGATATGGTGTAATATTGAAGCCCTAAAAAAATTGCGCTTCAAAATGATCAAGAAGTGCCTCAAAAAAGTAAAAATCTTTGAGTGACTGGTTTTACCATATTCGTTTTCCCCAATAGACTGTAGTGTTATGAAAACCGTCAGGCGAACGGTTTTCAAAATTTGTAATTCCAATCATAAATATCTTGATAATCAGACAGGCGATCGGCTTGTAAAAGTCATGGGGTTCCTGACTGACCTAAAGGTTTATAATTATCATTGCATCATGAGCTAAATCCAGAATTTTATTTCAGAATCTGAGACAAAGTTACCGGATCCCTTTAAAGAAATCTCCGGGTGAAAAGTACACCCCTTTTTTTTTTTTACAATTCTCGGGCCGGACTTTGTCGCACGAAAAGTACCCCTTTACCGGACATTTTGGCAACACGCATGCGGTCATTCCGACCCCTGAGTGGGGGGGGGGGGGCGGGCATTAAAGACACACTTCTGCAAAGGTATCCCCCCCCCCAAAAAAAAAAAAAGAAAGAAAGAAAAGATGTGTTTGAAGACAAATATTGATTATAAAATACATAATTTTGGTTTTCTGTTGTACAGAAAACCCAAATTTTGTTTTCTTTCATCCCTCTTAGATACGCTATTGACTATGCATATTTTTTAATTTATGGTGAGATCTTCTCGATAACCTAATGACACTGCAGAAAATAACGAAGACCGGAAATGGATTAATAGTAAATGTTGCACCTTAAATTCATTCAGATAATCCTATTAATAATTTTTCTTTACTGTTTGTGCATATTGTAAATAAAGGTTAGAAAGTAATGAAACACCACCAAAGTACTGATTAGGCCAATAAATACTTATGAATATTCATGGTCTTTAACAAAATTGATGGGCCTCTAAAAGTTGTTTATTTTTCTCCTTTTTTTGTTTGTTAGATGCAGCAGTCTTCAAGATAGTGGTAGTTTATTCAACAATCTTGCAGAAACAGAAAGGATAGCAACGTATTCAGCATGAAACTACTTAGTCTGTAATAAGATTCATCTGTAAAATTAGATGAAAATATTTATCAGGGGATTCTCTCCAAGCGTCTCCAACCCCACAACCTTTAGTCCAAGGTTTAACGGGCGCGAGGTACACGAAGAGCGGTGTCTTGCTTTACGATGCCTCTGCTCAGCATTCAACTACCATTGCCTTGCCTTTGTTCACCTCATCACGCAATTGCCTCAGCTCCGTCAAATCTTCTTCTGGTCGGAAACATGCGGTGAGACTGTAAACAAAAAAGAAGGAGAAATTAAAAAAAAACGGCCACTCAGTACCCTCTTTTATGAAAACCTACAGTTAAACATTGCGATTAAAGAAAAGTTTAGCATCATACGTGCATGTGTTATGCCTACAAAGATTGGAACGAATGAACCCATCTCAAATATGTTCATTGGGAGAAAATTGTAACTTTAGTAGAACCGAGTAAAATGGAATTGCTTTTCGATTAGTTTTTGTGTGTCTTTGAATCTGCGATTGCTTGTACGAAAATGATGACCTAACACAGTCATACCCCGGCGATTGTTGCTCCGGTCAGGGCCATGATTGCATTTGGGTTTTTAAGATAACTCTACCGTTGAGGGATAGATACAGTGTTAGCCCCAGGGTTGAAGTTACGAATTCGGTTTGTGTAAAATTTGACTCCAGAGCAATCGATGCCGAAACATGAACTTGTAGGTCCCCAACATGTCTTTGTGGAATATAATGTTGTATTTATTGTGTTTATGCTTTTTTCAGACTCACGCAAGTATTCGGACGGAGGTACCTTGGCAGGTACGAATGATGTCTATCCCACGTTGCGTGTTCATCTTAATACCGGTGATGATTAGTCTGTTAAGCGCCTTGCAGCTCTTCAAAGCCTCACAGATCGCCTTCAAGGTGTCATCGTTAGCTCTGAAGTCGCAGCCGACACCCACCGAAACGTGCATGGTATTCAAGCCTGGTAGACTGGACAAGATACGAGGGATGACCGCTAACGTCTCCTCCACGTCCTCATGCCGAGATGAAGATGGGTAGTTGATTTCCATGTGACTCAGTCTTGGGCACTTCTTCAGGAAAGTCTCCAAGTGGAGTCCCTTCCACGATTCCATGCGCAAGACAACTTTTCTCAGGACCAGCAGCTCACCGATCTGACCAAAAAAGTCGGGATGGAAGTTACAGTTGATAAGGGATAGCCCATCAGCTTTGTTGCATTGGTGAGGGTTTTAGCAAAGCGTTGAGATCCGTGGAGGGCGAGATTGCTGCTTTTCAAAGTTATCTTCCGCAGGTGTGTCGGAATCGTATGTTCCTCCATTTCATCATCATCCTTGTGCTGAGTGCTATTAGAGCAGATGTCCTGGATGGTGAGAACGGCTCTCAGAAGTACTGGAAATTGACCGGACCAGAAAACTGCTCTAAAGAACGAATCGGCGCAAGCGGTGAAGATTGGCAATTCGAGGGTTTCCAGGCTCTCGAAGCATCCTTGTGGCAGACGACTGATGTGCTGGATGAAACCTGGTCCAATCGTTGAACCGGGCATGGTCAATTCTGACAGTGAGGGAAGATTTCCAAGTGCATAGAGCAGTGCTGATGTGTCGGTTTCTTCAAGGTCACACCAGGACAAGCTCATGGTAGAAATGCTTCTGCAACGCTCCCTCTCGAGTGCCTCTACAAAGCTCCGCATGCTGCTCAAGGGAAGAGCCGATATCAACAGTTTTCTGATTTCAGAGTTATCCGTACTCCATTTCTTGAGAAAATACTTCAGTGCAGAAAGTGAGTAGCACCCTGGGCTGGAGAGGGCCACATAATACTTTTCCTTAAATATTCGGGCCATTTCCTCGTCTACTGATACTTCTTCAGGACACTCAAAATAGCATTTCAGCATTAGGTCGTGCGAAGCTGAAACAGAAGAAAGGTGCTGGAGGATTTCTCTTGCCACATTAGCATCTTCACCGCAAGCAAGCATTAATACGATCTCGAATTCCTCAGCGACAAACTTGTCCTTCAAGTGCTTGAGAACCTCTGTGAATTTGGCATGGTTTCTCTTCCAGAGAGATGCCAGATGGACAGCTGCACACTTCTGCGTCATTCCCTTGTCGCTGAATCGCACCCCTTTAAGGTTTTCACTCTGAAAGCCTTTCCGAAGTGGGAACCCACTGCTTTCCCCTCGATTGTGGGATAGAATTCCTGCTGCTAGACCAATTTCTGTGAACTCACGGCAAAAAATAACATCATTCTGTTCTAACTCTCCATCGGGGTTCCTTGATACTAATTTCTCCAGAGCAACCTTACCCAGGCGGGACATCGTGGATTTTAGCGAATGCCTAGGAATTCCTCCAACAAGTCCTTTTTTCGTCGACCGTTTCCTGACAACACTCAACCTTTTACAGAGAAAAGATATCCTTGAACTGTGCGTGGACTCTGAGTTAAGCCTGTGACTACCTAATTCATCGTTGAGATCTTCGTCCTTGTTCTTAGCCTCTAGGTGCGTCCATAGACTGCGGGCGATGTGATCTGTCATCTGGCTGCTGGTTCCCAGACGATCCCTCCTCCTTTGCTGAGATCTTCTTCCCAGAGGTGACATAAGATGGAACAAAAAAGAGGACACGGACATAAGCTCTCCATCAGATCCGGACAGGCTTCAATATGACGAATCAAACCTTGTGCCATCTTTTCGTCATCTTCAAAGTAAGATATTATGTAAGAGAAAGTATCTTCTACCTTGAAGCCTTCCATCTCCAGAAGGGTATATTCTCGAATGACCGATTCCTTCATCTGCGCCACGCTCCAATACTTTGACGTTACAAGAACCTTGCACTCTGTCAGGCGTTTGTTCTCAATGATCTTCACCAGGTTCCCAACCTTATCACCTTTCGCCTTGCTTTTCATCATCCCATCATGTCCATCTAGAACGAGCAAGGATTCTCTTGGATTCGCTTTCACGTATGCTTCGATGGCCTCTGCTGTGAACGTCGTGTCCTCTGGTAGTAGATGTTCTCGCACAGCTTCTCCAAAATTCGACGTTTCGTTCAACTTATGCAATGGGAGAACGAACAGAAGTGGGAGGTCTTTGAGAAGTGATTTTGGATGACGCGTAATCCAATCAAGCGCCAGCTTCGCAACAACCGTCGATTTCCCTGATCCTGAATTTCCCTGAAGAAGGATCCGGTTAGTAGGTAAGTTCTTCGCCGCGCTGATTGTAAATATGTCATGGCGATGATGTTCCAAGGAAATCTTCGTGTGTTGCCGCACCGAGGTATCTTCCAGTGAAATCCCAATGTCGGTAAAGTAACGATCGACGGCGACTCTTGATCTCGCATCCCAAGGTAGGAGCCGCATGGTGCAGAGATGAGAGTGGTATTTCATCTCGAGTTCCCTTCTTAGTTGCCGGGTATCAAAGTTATCTTCCTTCAAGCCACTTGTGTTGAGGATACCGCCACCGTCCATGCAGTCAATGCCATACACTGAACCTGAGTAGATAAGAAATAATCAAATATACAACTTCTAATCTGTGTAAAACTCAAAACATTTCTTCAATATTAGTGATTGTTTTTAAACTCCCAACGTCTTCTGACTACAATAGAGGTCAATAATAGATGATAATAGAAAGAACAAGCACTGCCGGTTGTGCATTGGTGAAAAGGTGCACAAATTAGAGAAAATGTAGATAATGAACAATGAAAGATTACTGAAATAGATTCTTCTTTGATCTCTTGCCATTTCTTTCCAGACTTCGCCTTGAATGCCATCTTCTGAGACCAATACCATCTCAAATTAATGAACCTATGCTAAGTCACTGATCTAGAATGTTTTTATTTGTAAATACTTTGGTTTGTTCTTTTTCTTTGGGGAGGGGGGGGGGGGGATAAATTGTCATAAAATTGCACTCTCTTCATTAAGACTCACCTCTGGTAAGTTGGCGGGCGACAGCGCCCAGTTTAGCGTTGATCAAGGCGTTCTGCAGACTACAGAAAGCCGCATCCGCGTTCATCTGGTCCCGACGCCACTTAATCAGCATTTGGTACGTGCCTTCCGCAATGTTGGATCTGTGGTCCCTCTCAAGATGGGCCAGTTCAGGTTCCCTGTATAAGATCATCAATTGAAGACATTAACAAAAAAATAATCCAAAATATTTGTTTGTCCCAGAAAATTCCCACATTTTACTATTTGACTTGGCCCCGTGTTGATAGTGTCAAGGTATTGTCGGAATGGTATTCTTTCCATGTTCTAGACTATTAGAGTATGTATGATTATAATTTACATATCTGGGAATAATTGAAGCTCCGTTTTAGGGCAAAAGATAGTCAATAGAAAGTGAAGATTCTCTCAAAAGATGCAATGCATGAAGCAAATGAATACATTTCTTAGTCCAATTTTGTAAAAATTCTGGCTATACCATACTTTTGATAGTGAACGTTTATTGTATATTGCTCTCGCTTAGAATTAAAAGAAAAAAGAAAGAAAAAGGGATGAATGGATTTACAGGCAACTAACTGAGTGGCACTGGAATCATAGGGGAGGAGGGGTTGGGGGGGGGGGGTAAAGACTAGTGTCATTCATTTAAAAAAAATGCTTTTTCAGTAGTTATGATATATTAAAAAGATCGCTGATTGAAAGTGATGATGGCGGAGGGGCTCATCGTTCATCTCATTTTCTCATATATCATTTCCCCCTTCTCCCCTTCCGTAACTTAATCTTTCTTTCCCCCTTTTTACGGCATAATTTAATCAGAGAGTTAGAGAGAGAGAGAGAAAAGGAGAAAGAGAAAAGGAGAGAGAGAAAAGGATATATATATATAGAGAGAGAGAGAGAGAGAGAGACTGAAAGGGAGAGAGAGAGAGAGAGAGAGAGAGGGGGGGGGGGGAGGGATTTGACACATAACGAAACAGAGTTCTTCCAAACACCTGGGAGTAGGGATAGAGTATTCTGCAAGCACAGACCCTAATTTGACACTTTATAAAAAAAAAACATTGTGCCTTGAGAGAAGCCTAGCCCAGCTACCTACTGGTTGTGTCAGGAGCAGCTGTAGTACATGGCATATGGTAGTCTTATAGTGCAGACTCTCTTTTACGACTGACCAGGGTTTGTGCCTGCAGACTAGGGATAGAGGTAGCATTTAAAGGTCTTGACCCGTAAGTTCCCTGGATGACTTAATTTGTTTCAATTTCGCATAGTGGACATTGCTCCCCTTGGGCCCCCTTGTTACGCCTTTAAAGCCCGTCTACACTAGTTTGGCCAGGGGGATTAGACCTACCTGCAAGGTCATTAATAGGTGGTTATCTCATCAAATCAGCTCTCAATTTACATAAGACCAACAGGCACCAATTAGGCATTGTTTGCTTTATATATAGGGCGCAAGTAGCTATACGTAGTGCAGTGGGGCTTTAAGAGTATCAAACATGAATAAAAAGAGTGCATAATCCTACCTGAGGCCTAGTTCAAGTCCAACTATACGCCATGACTCAGGCCCAATCTGCTGGGCAATGTTCATCAGCTGAAGGTCAGTGATAGCGTCCTCTACGTTGACCTTGCGTAAAGGGTACGCGTCGGTCGCTTCAAGAGTGGCCATTGTCAGGAGCTTTTCTGAAAATACAAATTGAAATTCAGATTTCAGTTGCATTTTATCCGAATTCAGATTTGGCTATAAATTCATAACGTTGTACAATTATTTTAATATGATATAGTATAGTATTAATGACTGCTTTGAGAGAAATAGTTGTTTTATTACGCTCAAGGGAAGGATAGAATTGTGCTATTCCCCGAGGCTTGCCGAGGGGAATAGCCCAATTGTAACCTTCCCGAGAGCGTATGAAAACAACTATTTCTCGAATATTAAAGCAGTCATTAATACTTTTATATGCCGAAAAAAAATAGACTAAAAAATTAAAAATTAAAAATATTTATCAATTTTGTCGAAGACGGGATTCGAACTCTTGCGTACAACAAGAGGTGTACCGAAAACCAACGCTTAGACCACTCGGCTATGGCCCGCCGTTAACATACCTGGCAGTTTTCTCCAATATATACATTAAAATGGATTGAAACCGGCTTCGCGTGTGATGAATGCTTCGCAAAAGCTCCATATACGGACTCTTCTTTTACTTTTGCAATGCATATTGGCACGAACTTAGATCAAGATCTATCGGCAGATGTTGTTTTTTGTTTTTGGAAGTTTATTTTCGTCTTCATGTCAACAATGCAAGATAAAATTGTCGGTAAGATCGATCGAGATTCAATTGTATTGAAATTACCGACCAATCCTTCGCACACAAAAGGCATCCTCCATCGCTCAAACCATTTTTTAACATGTAAACCTATGGGGTAACCATGGAGGCTGACCAACTATTTTTAATAACCATGGTTATTAAAAATATTGAAATGTTTTAAGCATGGTTACCGAGAATTTTACAGGAACAGTTGAAGTTTATGAATGCAATTCGACCAATCAGATGGCTGGATTTCTTAAGTGAGGTATATAACAAATACTATCATACTGTGATGACAATCAGGGAAAGGTTAGAAGCACAATTTAAATGTAAGGTATAGGATTTCCCGGCCAAATTCGCGTGTTTGTCATTCGAATTCATTTACTTTGCATTTAAGTTAGCGTAGATCGGCTTTGCCATGCCAATTATCATTCAATTTTCCAGTTTTTGTATTCAATTTAGGATTTTGGTCGAAGGGTTTCATAGATCTGTCATTCAATTTAAAAGCTGCTCAACTAGCATTCAAATTAATATTCACTTGTCGAAGCGTAATTTTTATCCTTCAAATTAACACCTGTCATTCGTATTCGTAATATTTGTATTCAAGTTAGGAATGTTAGGGGGAAGAATTGCAACAAACTTTTACAGTTTTTAAATAATGCAGTTAAAATGCATGAATTGCCATTGGGGTCTAAGCTGTTATTCCATTTATTAATTTTTAGGACAATGCAGATAGGTGTAGTCAGACATAAAGTAAAGAAGGGGCGAAATCAAGGGATATGGCATTTCTGCACGGACATGTTCATATACCCGGGAAAGGTGGGGGTACCCTCAATCGCCCCTTTTTACTACAGACTTGGAAGTTTACAAAAATAATTCACATCGTCTCTTATACCCAGCACACCCCTCTGTTTTTCTTAAAGAGTTCATAGTTTACTTGCCCGCCAGCAGATCGATGGCTAAAGACATGGCTAAATATAATAAATCATGTTCAAATTGTTGACTCTAGTCCCTACCCCAGTCACAATATTGTACCCTTCTTCCATGATGAAATTATGATAAATTTATGATGAAACATAAGACAAACAACTTCCTTACATGAACATTTACAAATATACTGAGACCATCAGGTCCGTATAGATGCAAGTCGTTTTTTCTTCTTAACAATCAAACTTAAATGCTGATGAATATCAGATAAATCTAATAAGTATAAGTGTATAAATGCAAGAAAATGAAATATGATGAAATACACATGAAAAAACAATCTTGAAAGAAAAAGAACGAGCTATAAAAAGTGTGTAATAAACGAGAAATGTATATTGACCATCAATTTAAGTGCACAAAGTGCTAATTTGAATGCTACAAATGAATTAGAATGCTAGAAGTACACCGTCGCGTTGTCAGAAAATCGTGTTGCGCCAAATCGAATGACCAAATAGCGAAAGAAGCACATTGTTCATTAATTTGAATGAAACATACGTAGATTCTAACGAAAATTCCATAGATTTGAAAACTAGAAAAGGGAATACAAACCCGAGATATGCCTGACTGCACTAAAACCGTCGAATTTGAACGCAAGACAAATTAATTTGAATGACAAACTCGCAAATTTGACCAGGAAATCCTATATTATTTAAACTACATTTTTCCATATTCATCACATCATCTACGCCTACTTTCGGGAAGTAAACTGGATAAATTCATGGATAATTCAATTCAATTCAATTTGTTATGCCACGCAGTAAAAAAAAACACATATTGGGTAGAAAAGCAGTACACAAAGTATCACACAATTGCAATTACTAAAAGCATAGATAAATACATAAAAAACAGAATACATTATACAAATATGAAAGAAAAAAAAAGAAAAAAGAAATTGCTTAGGCTGATAGCAGCCTTATAATATTATGCGGCTGCCAAAAAAAAAAAAATATAACAAAGCTAATATAGGATTTCCCGGCCAAATTCGCGTGTTTGTCATTCGAATTCATTTACTTTGCATTTACGTTAGCGCAGATCGGCTTTGCCATGCCAATTATCATTCAATTTTTCAGTTTTTGTATTCAATTTAGGATTTTGGTCGAAGGGTTTGATAGATCTGTCATTCAATTTAGAAACTGCTCAACTAGCATTCAAATTAATATTCACTTGTCGAAACGTAATTTTTATCATTCAAATTAACACCTGTCATTCGTATTCGTAATATTTTTTATTCAGGTTAAGAATGTTAGGGGAAGAATTGCAACAAACTTTTACAGTTTTTAAATAATGCAGTTAAAATGCATGATTTGCCATTGGGGTCTAAGCTGTTATTCCATTTATTTATTTTCAGGACAATGCAGATGGGTGTAGTCAGACATAAAGTAAAGAAGGGGCGAAATCAAGGGATATGTCATGTTTATATACCCGGGAAAGGTTGGGGTACCCTCAATCGCCCCTTTTGACTACAGACTCGGAATTTTACAAAAGTAATTCACATCGTCTCTTATACCCAGCACACCCCTCTGTTTTTCTTACACTCTAAAAAAAGATACCCAATATTGGGTAAAATTTTACACTTTACGAGAGTAAAAAGGGAACATGCATGTTTGTTGGGTAAAATTTGACACAGGGGTGGTTGGGTACAAATTCACCCAGAAAATGTTTACTATATATTTTATTCAACTGATGTGCGATATATTTGACATAATGTAAAAGGTAAAATGTTACCCAACGACAACCATGTTCCCTTTTTGACACAACATTAGGTAGTTCTTACCCAACTCATCCTGGGTACTCGTTTACTTTGTTGTTTTACCCAAATTTTTTTACCCAAAAGTTGGGTAAAGTTTTAACCCAATCTTATTGTATGATTATTTTTTTTACACAGATTTGGGTAAAATAAGAAAATTTGTCCGAGGAGTTGGCTGGAAAGGTACATGTTATATGTATTACACAATATTAGGTGAATAACATGTTGTCCAGAATTATGTGGAATTTCATGTCCATATTGAGAAGATTTACATGCATACATGCAAATAAATGCTGCGGAAAGACACAAGTGCATACCCTATGATCGTAGTCTATTTCGAACAAAGTCGTCCATCTTCTGTCGATCTTGAACACTATTAAGTAGTCGATCAACAGCTGATGTGTAACAACCGACCATGCTAGTGCTTCAATCATAGTTTTTAACATCAGTTGTGTTATAATCCCAACGTTAAGGTGTCAAAACTTGTGTTTACCCAACGCGTGGTTCAAATATTAATTTGCATCGTTACTTGCTTACCCGGGTAATGCGCACAGTCGAATTTTGATATGACACTATGGCAAGTGTAATGCAATTTCGAAGGGACTTCGTGTTTGCACAAGGTTGGGTAATACTTTACCCAACTTATTTAAACAGCGATTTTGCACAGCAAAGTTTTGCACTCTATTTTTAGAGTGCACTTGTCCGCCAGCAGATCGATGGCTAAAGACATGGCTAAATAATGAGTCATCTTCAAATTGTTGACTCTAGTCCCTACCCCAGTCACAATATTGTACCCTTCTTTCATAATGAAATTATGATGAAATTATGATAAATTTATGATGAAACATAAGACAAACAACTTCCTTACATGAACAATTACAAATTGTGAGACCATCAGGTCCGTAGATGCAAGTCGTTTTTTACTTCTTAACAATCAAACTTAAATGCTGATGAATATTAGATCAATCTAATAAGTATAAGTGTATAAAATAATGCAAGTAAATGAAAAATGATGAAATACACATGAAAAAACAATCTTGAAAGAAAAAGAATGAGCTATAAAAAGTGTGTAATAAACGAGAAATGTATATTGACCATCAATTTAAGTGCACAAAGTGCTAATTTGAATGCTACAAATGAATTAGAATGCTAGAAGTACACCGTCGCGTTGTCAGAAAATCGTGTTGCGCCAAATCGAATGACCAAATAGCGAAAGAAGCACATTGTTCATTAATTTGAATGAAACATACGTAGATTCTAACAAAAATTCCATAGATTTGAAAACTAGAAAAGGGAATATAAACCCGAGATATACCTGACTGCACTAAAACCGTCGAATTTGAACGCAAGACAAATAAATTTGAATGACAAACTCGCGAATTTGGCCGGGAAATCCTATAACAAATAAAACAAATAAAAATTACATGTACAATATCAAAATTAATTTAACAACCATTGAAATCTATAGCTAGCATCAATATAGGTCCCTCAATGATAATGAAAGAAGACATAGAGGGGCAGAGAGGCATGGGAGAATGGAAGAGCATGGATGGGGAGAGATACAGAGGAAAGTAGAATGGAAGAAAGAGAGAGGGAGAGAGGGGAAGGAGAGAGGGGAGAAGGGAGAGGGGAAGGAGAGAGGGGAGAGGGAGAGAGGGGGAGAGAGGGAGAGAGAGAGAGGGGGGAAGACAATTGTATGAGAGGATAAAACGAGCTTTACATACATATTGGAGAAGATAATAAGATAAGAGGGAGAGACAGAGCAGGAGGGGGGGGGGAGGAATTAGGTAAGATGCGAACGAGAGAGAGAGAGAGAGAGAGAGAGAGAGAGAGAGCGAGAGAGATTGAGTGAGGCAGACAGACAGGCAGACGGATAGACAGAGAGTTGAGAGGAGATAAGGGGGATTTTAATTTAGTGTGTTCTCCATAAGAAGCAAATCTGTAGTATCTGTTACGATACAGGCTCACCAATTCATCAATCTTAGGAATAATACGGGAATAATAATGATAGGCCTACATGTACGTTGAATAGTATGTCAAGTACCATCAGAATTTCTAAATAAAGCATAAACTGTGGTGTTTGGTTTCTCTGTAACTAATCTAGGCGACACATTTCAATAGGATGTCGTTCAGGGAAGCGTTTCACAAAGCCTTTTACCAATGACAAATGACAAAAATCAGTGACCAATCCGCTGATGCCCAATCAGAAGCAAGGATTTCAGTAGCTTATAACAAAAAACTGTCATTTGTCACTGATGACAAGTTTTGTGAAACAACCCCTGGGCAGCGTTTCACAGAACCGTCAGAAGTAAAAGGTCACCGACCTCCCATTGAAACGCTTATTAAATTAAATACATGCGTTTCAATTATCGATTGTTGGCAAGCTTACTTTTAAAAGCCGGTTTTGTGAAACACTGCCCATGATTGACAACAGTGACAGATTAAACCCTTCTTTAAATATACATTATCATCAATGCAATGCTATTCGTTCGTTACTTAAATGAATAAATAAAAAGATAAATAAACTATTGAATAAAGAGAGAAAGGAGAAAGAAAGGAATAAAGAAAATGACCTTGATTCGATAAGAATAAGTAGGGTGGGGGAGCTTTGAGGGGAGGGGGCCATGCAGGTGGGAGGGGGACTTGAGGTCTTGTATTCATTTTGTACATGTGCCTCGCTTAAAGGCCAAGTCCACTCCAAAAATAATTTGCAGTTAATATATGCAGAAAAACAAGAGAAACAGAGGAAACAAAATTTGAGTAAAATCGGATAGCTTATAAGGAAGTTATGATTTTTTGTATAGAATGAAAAAGTATGGAACTTAGAAAATGACAACACAAATTGCCAATTTGATTATCAGTTCGTGACGTCATTGCCTCACTATTTATCAATTGCTCTATGTATTTTTATCGAATTAATTTCCCTTTTTTTTATACCCCAAAACTTGATCTCTCCATGCCTTTGCCTAGGTTATATGATTTGGATCATAATGCGTGCATGACATTCACAAAATCCGTTATGAACTTTGAAGATTTGATACTATTTTGTGAATTATTGTATATTTATAATAGTTGATTTTTAAATAATAGTTTATCAAAATTCACATTTTTCATCGTTCGTTCGTGTTTCCTTAGATCAAGATTAGTATCTTAATCTTCGGATTAGTCTTACTGAAAACAATTACTCTATATTAGTGCATCCATACAAAAGCATATTACTATCAATATAACTTGGATGCTGGTGTGAGGAAAAAAGATTTTTAAGGGGGAAATTGGAAATCTATATTATCAATAAAAAAAATAAAAAAATAGTGGATAGTGAGGCAATGACGTCACAGACTCATGAGTGGGTCGCCAATTTGTCTTGTGATTTCCCAAGTTTTTCATGTCATCTAAAACTCATAACTTTCTTGTTAGTTATCCGATTTTGGTCAAAATTTTTGTTTGATTGGTTAGTCTGATTGTATTTTTTAAAGTGGACTTGCCCTTTAAATTCATGAATTCAAATCGGGGGGGGGGGGTGGGTTAAGCCCCTGGTCGCCTCTAGGCTCTAGAAGCGCTACTACACTCGACTCGGGGCAATGTGATCTATTCGCTTGGTCAATATATCTGATTTACCCCTCAAGCCCAGTCAATATAATATAAAGATTGCTCTCAGAGTCTGTTTTTGCAGACTACATCACTGTGACTGTCTTTCGGTACGTCAGAAACACCAGGAAACGCAATTTCCGACCATCGCATCCCTAATATTTTATAGTTGATCTGAACGACATGTTCTTTCATCTATATTCATTCCAATTTCAGGGGAAAAACACCCCGGTATTTGTTACTCGTTTCAAACAAATCGGATATTTACATAGGCCTATGTAACAGCTTACAGATTTACATACACTTATTGTAGATCGACCTATTGATTACTAATACTATTATATTTACACATAGTACCCTGTCAGTAAGTGGGTCCTGTACACACAAACTGAAGCAGTCCAAATGATACATTTATATGTATGTTGTACATGGTGAAATGATACAGGAAAGCCTTTCCTTATAGGATATCACTTTTATCTACATATAGGGAGGGGAACGGGGTAATTAAGTGTAGTCCAGAATCTGCACGGTTTTGTTATATTCCATTCACACTTGATTCAAGCCGCCGAAGATGGCGTTATCAACGAACCCATACACTCATGATTATGCTCACCAGCCCAATATTAATTTTAATTTAATTTTTTTTTTTTTTTAAATCTCTCTTCTCTAAATAATTAATGTGGATGACAGTATAAACAATCATAGGCTTCTCTCTCTTTTTTCTTCTTCCATTTACTAATAATCCTATCTTTTTAATTCTAATAACCAAAACAATGAATTAAAAAGAAAAAAGAAAAAAACCCAATAAAATACAAATTTGTGTATCCTGTAGTTTACCGAATAGTCCTGTCCGTTCTAAGACACCATCCAGACACCATCCTGTCTTTCGTTAATTTTATTCATTTTTCGAATAATTCTAAATTTCTAACCATAATTAAATGCCACTCCCGTAAATCACTCAAAGCGTGATGGCAGTGAGAAAGTCATATCAGTAGCGGATCTAGACTTGTCACAAACCCTGGTCAGTCGTAAAAGAGAGTCTGCACTATAAGAATACCATAGACTGTGTACTATAGCTGCTCCTGACACACAACCAGTAGGTAGCTGGGCTAGGCTCCTCTCAAGGCACAATGATTTTTTGATAAAGTGTCAAATTAGGGCCGGGTCTGTGCTTGCAGACTAACTTGTATGCACATGTGACATGCAGTACACTGTTAAACTACTGGTTATAATTATGTCACACAACACAAGCAGCTGGATCAACTTTTCGACATACTTTATAAGTTTATGATTTCTTTAAAGTTGATTAAAACCGAACGTTTCTCACACTCATTCCTCACCCAAGCAGTCGCAAATTACAAGTGACTTTAAACTTACCGTTCGATCGAGTTGATTTGTCTAGACTCGGTGGGTTGTTTACTCCATTTTCTTTACTTTCAGTTCCTCTTGTAAGGGCGTATATGATTTTCTGTATAAAACCTCTGTGTATGCATGCATGGATGGATAAGGACACAACGTTTTTTTACACACATACTGGTTTCAGTTCGTAGCCTGTGATTTTGTCATTTCCGGCTCACTTTTAGGTCAATTACATACACGTTTCGATGACTTCATAATTCTGGCACATTCTGCATGTGTCCACATTGAAGAAGAGAAGAGTAATGCATGCATTCGGGGGCGTACGGAGGAAGGGAAATGGTGGCCAAAGGGGAGGGCGGGCGGCGTAAGGGGGAGGGGGGGGGGGGGCTTAATTGGCTGATAAAGACAGAGGCAACAAGCTAGCTAGCACTTATACAGCCTTTAAAGTATGCATAAGTCAGCACGCATTTATTAATTATGACTTATATGATGAAACCAACAGGCCGATAATATATAGTACAATTATATACACGTACAGACATAATTATTAGGCCTATCATCAGTTGAAACCGGATTAGCTTCTACAATTTTTTGCCGCCTAATACATTCAGTTAAGATCATATAGCCCTTCATCAGTTTTATTCATTTCATAATCTCGATCCCTATACTTTCCCTCCGAGTCTAATTCGTATAGTTTTGTGTTTCCTTTCTCTCTTCCAATATAGCTTGTATATGTTTCCATTTCTTTCTCTCATTCTAATTTACGTACCCCCCCCCCCCCCCCCCACTCTTCCTTCCCCTCCTCTTCTCTATATCTATCTCTTCTTCTTCTTCTTTTATCCCTCCTCCTCCTCTTCTTTATATCTTTCTTTCTCTTTTTCTTCTTCTTCTTTCCCTCCTCCTCCTCATCTTTTTATATTTTTTTTCTTTCCTTCTTTTTTTACCTCCTCCTCCTCATCTTTATATCTTTCTTTTTCAATTCCCCCCCTCCTCTTTCTCTTCTTTAAATCTTTCTCTGCTTTTTCTTCATTCCCTCCTTCTCTTCTTTATATATTTCTTTCTTTCTCTTCTTTCCCCCTCCTCCTCCTCCTCCTAGCTCCCTCTTTGGACATGTATTTTTCTTTCTTTCTCTTCTTCTTCTTCCCCTCTTCCTTCTCTTATTTATATCTTTCTTTCTTTCTCTTCTTCTTTTTCTCCTTTCCTTCCTCGATCCTCCTCATCTTTTTTTTTCTTTCTCTCCTTCTTTTTTCTCTTCTTTTTCTTCTCCTCCTCCTCTTCTTTATAATTTTCTTTCTCTTTCCCTACTCCTCTTCTTAATAATTCTCTCTCTTCTCCTTTCCCTCTTTCTCCTCTTCTTTATATATTTCTTTCTCTTCTTCTTTTGATCTTCTCCCTCCAGGCTCATCTTCTTTATACATGTGTTTCTTTCTTTTTCTTCTTCTACTTCTTTCCCTCTTTCTATTCTTTATAAATTATCTTTCTTTCTCTTCTTCTTTCCCTCCTCATCTTCTTTATACATGTGTATCTTTCTGTTTCTTCTCCTACTTCTTTCCCTCTTCCTCTTCTTTATATCTTTATTTCTTTCTTCTTCTTTTCCTCCTCCTCTTCTTTATATCTTTCTTTCTCTTCTTCTTCTTTCCCTACTCCTCTTCTTTATATAATCCTTTCCCTTCTTCTTCCCCCTCCACATCTTCTTTAAACATGTGTACCTTTCTTCTACTTCTTTCTTTCTCTCCTTCTTCTCTATATCTTTCTTTCTCTTCTTCTTCTCCCTCCTCATCTTCTTTATACATATGTATCTTTCTTATTCTTCTTCTTCTACTTCTTTCCCTCTTCCTCTTCTATACATCTTTCTTTCTTTCTCTTTTCTTCTTTCCCTCCTCATCTTCTTTATACATATGTATCTTTCTTATTCTTCTTCTTCTACTTCTTTCCCTCTTCCTCTTATATACATCTTTCTTTCTTTCTAATTTTCTTCTTTCCCTCTTCCTCTTTATATCTTTATTTCTCTTTTTCTTCTTTCTCTCCTCCTCCCCTTCTTTATATCTTGGTTTCTCTTCTTCTTTTTCTTCCTTCTCTTCTACATACATGTATCTTTTTTTCTCTTCTTCTTTATATATTTTTGTCCTTTTTCTTTCCCTCCTCCTCAGCTTCTTCATATATTTCATTCTTCTTCTCCTTTTTTGTCCTTCTTCTTCTTGTTCTTATTTTGTCCCCTTCTCACGGTTTTCCTCCTCGTTAGTCATACTATAGGCTTGGGTCTAACTTGAAATCAACAATTCAATTTCATGGTACGCTAGATAATGACCACGAAGGCAATCAAATTCTTACAAAAAGTAAATATACATGCTGTCAAATGTACTTTTGTTATATAAAAAATAACATTTAATTTATTTCACATCAATATGTAGATACATAATTACATCAGTGAAAAAAGTAAATTGCACATGATACATATATCTCAAATTATAGAAATTTAGAAAATACAAATCATTTTTAAGTTCAAATTCTACAAACCAATGACAATTTTTATCACTGCATGATAACTCTCTCGAGGCAGAGGTGTATGCATTATTGAGAGCCGGCATGTGAGCATGCATATTATAACTATTTAATTTTTTTAACTTGTACACAAATCACATCCTAGATATGTTGTAATTTTCGTGTCCCGTTTGTGACCAAGTATTGTTAAGTTGCGATCATAAATTGACATCAAATCTGTCATTTAACCTCATATTTGGTATGCACTAAGCTCTAAGAAGGGGGATTCACTATGTGTATGTACCAATATCTGCAGGATTATTCACCAGAATCCCCAGCACTCCTGACCCCATCGGATCCAGGGGGTGACGACCTATATTGTACGGGTTGAGGCCGAGGGGAAGACAAAAGAGCAAGAGAAAATAATAGACACACAGAGACAGGCAACAGGTGCTGGTATATATCCACACATCTTTACATTGATTGACAGATGGCAGACATGAAGCGGTCGATAGGGGGGCGGGACGGAGGCACGTCTGTAAAACCCTCACTTCAATCGGCTCAGACAATACAAGGTCACTCGATACATGCAGAGTGGCGGGGGCGTGTCCACTGAACTTCGTGAATGGGCTGACAGAGGCGAGAAGGGGTGTGTCTACTAGCCTACATACATGTACATACATCTCCATATCAGCAGATAACAGACATGACATATTATTAGAAATAGAGTTTCTTGAAAGATACATGTATGTTGGGAAGAAAATATGAGGGTATAAGGCTATATTAGAGGGGAGGATTGAACCAACTAAGATCTAAGAGACAATTAAGACTTAATTGGAGTGGAATAACACGGCAAGAATGCACTAGAATTGTAGAGAACAGGTATGTGTGCAAAAATACTGCCCTCAACTTCCGAGCTTGAGCAAGATACCATAATAGATAGACAGCACAAGGTCAGTCAGGGGGAGATGTAGGGGGCGTATCCACGAGCCTTCATCTTGATTGGCCAATTAATAACTGACCTGAAAATATTGCAGATGTAATCAATCCAAACAGTCTGAGTTATTGTGAAGACTAAACATATGTTGATTTTCATTTTTTCCCACACTGTCTCTCCATGAATTCCCATACATGCAATAATTCTTTTATTTCCATTTCATGTTTATTCTGATGGTGCTATGTTGGTGATAACTGATGAAAGTAGATTCATGACTGCCAAACTTTTCTGTGATTTGAGTACTACATCAAATTGAAAGATGAACTGTAAGCTATGTGAAGAATGGATTTGGGAAAATGACAACATTTCTTCTTCACCCATCCCCATTTTACACTTCCCCCACCCCTATCTATTCCAAATGACACTTTTTAAATCACATATCTTTGCTTGTAATTTTCATTAAATATGTTAGCTTTTTATATAGACTTCATTGTTCCTTTTTCATTCCTATCACACTTCTTATCATAAATGTTTATGCTTGTATTACACTGTTACACAATATACGAATACAGTATTACAGTGTATAGTTTAGAAAAATCAAATGTGTTCATGTTGATTACTTTTTACTTTATGTAGGTATGCATGTATGAAGTATTTTGTATGTACGTGTGTATGTGCGTGTGTGCAAGCATGCGTGGGTGGGTATGGTGACAGAATCATATTTGATTTAGTTTGTTTTTTAAGGTGATTTGCTTCTTTGCGGTCCTGACCATATATTTGCTCTGTATTGTTGTATGTTTTATGTATTCTATTTCCAATGGTATGTTTGCTTTTACATGTATATGGTTCAATAAATTTAATTCAATCCAATTCAATAACACGAATGTGTACATTAGGCTTCGACTCTCTTCACTTTGTGTAAATATGTTATTGTTAAGTTCCTTTTCCTATGTGCCTAAATTCAGTTTGATGACCATATGATCTGTTTTATGTTTGTAACATAGACTTGCTAAAAATCAATCTTTTTAGGCTGATAGTGATGTGAGTTTTAACGTGATCAAATAAATTAAAATAAATTGTATATGTAGTAGGCTAGGGACACTGCATGTACTATCAATGTACATGTATATATATATAGGCCCCCTATCAATATATTTCGGGACACAATGGAGCTGTACATGTGAACCAATAGAAAATGCTTCAAAAAATAGTTTTGAAAGGCAAATTCATATCCTTTATCAGTTAAAAGAGAAAACTCTTTTCTGTTGTGTTCTATATGTTAATAATTCCTTTTTTGCAAGCAAAAAGTTGTCATCATATACCATGATGCCAGGTAACAATTTGTACTGATCCTAAGACACCAAACATCGATTAATATTTGAGATTTTGATAATCAAAACAACAATAAATCCTCCGTTACTTGTAATACACCATCATGATAATATCTTTTGAAAAATATCAACAAGTATTGATACAAAACATTACTATTCTATGGAAAAAGTAAATACAGTATATAATGCATACATCAGGTGTACGGTGGCCATATAATGTAAAAACTTTAAATGATTCTTTCACCCTGATATATCAAGTTAGTTTTAATAGAGGCACTGGCAGAAAATTGAAAGAAACAGGTCAGTGACATTTTGAGAAAAAAACTAATTACAAATAACAAAGTTATGATTTTTTTTAAGGTGCGATCAATCAAACACTAATTGGCAACTCTCTGAAGTATCTTGGAAAGCCCCCTCTCATTTTCCCTGTCAGTCATACTTTCACCCTATTAAAACTTTGTTTTCATACAACCCCCTGTATGAAACAAATCTATTCCATCATCAATATCTAAAGAAAATGAATGTTTATGACATTTTCTGTACTTGGCAAATTGGAGAGGACCTTGCATAAAATGGTCACAGTGTCACCAATTCGTGCTTTAACTGATAATAACTTCAACAATTCATAACTTTCCTATTTTTTATCGGATATTGCTCTAACTTTCACAAATTTCTCTGCTTTTATTAAAGCCAACTTAATACCAGGGTGGACTTCCCCTTAGAATGCAACATCAATGTACTGTATCATATGCTGAAAGCTAGAGGGGCATCTCTGCATACTATTGTAAACGCCCTTCTGGCACTCAAAAGAAGAAATACCAGAGATAGAATGCCTGTACACAGTCACGTTTTCAAATTTGGCACTCTCTGTCAAATACGTGATCAGAAAAAATGGGTCATGGTATGCACACCTAACGCAGACAATCATTGATTTTTCGTGCTTTCAAGCAGGGGGGACGAGGACAGCGGAGAGGTACACGATGTGGAGCGAGGTTGTCTTAGAACAAAAGAGAGATGGCGCCAGATGGTTGCATATTGATGGTTCTATTGTCTCTTGCGTGACATCCTGCGACCCTGCTCGAGCTTTCTAGAAAAGTTGAAGGTTATGGGATTCCCAATCTGTCTTTTTTTAAAATCGATATTGTAGAATTGAGGGGGAGTGAAGCAGGCCGAGGATTGAAAGTTCATTTACGTGGGTTACTTTTAGTAAGGTCACACAACGGTCTTCAGAGACTTTATGTGTTACAGCACATTGACATACACTTAATGATTCTTATCCGATTCCCACCCGCTATTTCTATGAATACCGGTACTGTAGAATTTGGGGTGAGTACTGGTAGTAGGACGAGGATTAAAAGTTCATTCCAGTGGGTTACTTTGAGGTCAAACAAGGGATGTCTAGAGACTTTATGCGTTACAACACATTAACATGCACTTTGTAAATTTTTTTACTGATGGTGACTCTCTTCACTTATGCCTGGTAAACTGCCTTGGTTCCCTGAAGTACTCTCTGTACCGACTCAGGTCCTTGGCCAAACAGGGTCTTGGACCGTTGGCTCCGCACAGCACATGGGCCTCGTACTTGGCTCGAGACGCGCGATCCACGGTCGGCGGTGTCACCCGCACCGACGTATCCAAGGAGAAACCGCTGCTTGGGATTCTTGAAGAAAAACAATTGAAAAAATACAGTTAAACCTGCTTTAGTGACCATGCACCTGTCTACAAAGACCACATCTTTAGTTTACCTTGAAAATGGTTCCTCATTGAAACATGAACTAAAGGAACCTGTACAAAAAGACTACCTGCTAATATATAGACCACTTTTCTTGTCTCCCTTGGGTGGTCTTAAGAGACAAGTTTCACTGTATATTGTTATTACTCTTGCAAATATTTATCATTATCAAATCTAAAATACTTCATATAATATCAGGATAAAAGCTATGGTTTATATGAAAGCCAGTCTAAAGCAAATTTCTTTGTGTGTGACTAAATGGATTGATCATTGATCTCCTACATCAGGAACCCATTTCACAAAGCCATTTTTCAATGACAAATGACAAATATCAGTGACAAATCTGCTGATAACCAATCAGAAGCAAGGATTTCAGTAGCTTATACCGCCAACTGTCATTTGTCAGTGACGACAAGTTTTGTGAAACACCCCCCTGTTCAAGTACTTTACATGTATCTAGTTTATCTACAGAAAAGATCTATAAGGCAATACTGCATTTTCTTTTACAAATGGATCCATGTTCTGTTTTTTGCGTTCTATTTCAAAACATATTTGGGGAACAAATGCAGACTACCCCAACCACACATGCAATGAGAACCCAATGTTAACACCAATATCGCAATCCTCATCCTAATCCCAACCCAAATATGCACAATGGGGTATTCCGCAGTTAAGCCAGTGTCTGTCGGAAGAATTTAAGGAGCATATTTAATTAGGGAAATATTGGGGTTGCCAATTTGATAAGAGATCAGTGTACAGAGCAAAATGAATGCTTACATCCTTGTAGCCCTTTTCATACAGCGTTTGATGCGTGAATCAGAGATGTCTGAATGAAGAGTCATTACCTCCTGCTGTGAGTTGAGTCCCACAGTGGAAAACCTGGAAGGATATCAAGAAGAAAATTAAATTGAGAAAGGGGAAAAAGATGAAAGAAGAAGATAATTTCTTATTAGGCATTATTTGTAATGTAACCAAAGTTATACTTAAAAGCTGTCTGTACTAGTTTGTCTAGGAGGGATTAGACCACACAGGGTGGTCACTGACAGGTGGCTAGCTCATCAACTCAGCTCTCAATTAACATAAGTAAAAAAGGATCATGGGAGACAAATAATTACTTATAAGACATTGTTTGCTATATAGAGGGAGCAAGTAGCTACAAACAATACACTGGGGATTTAAGCCCCTTGTAGGGTTGGGAGCCCCAAATTTGCAATAAACTTGATGGCAAAGTTTTAATGTGTTTGAAGACAAATATTGATAAAACAATACATTATTTGGGTTTTCTCAGTGTTGTCACTATTCCACACCACAAAAAGTTTACTTTATACAAATACTTTGTGCATGTAAAAGAGGGAATGGCAAACAGGGATATGTTTTTTTGCTATATCACTAAATAAACAAATGAATGTACTGGAATTGCGCACACTGCATCCACATGTAGATTTACATTCATCAGTTGAGGGGTTCCGGCAAACAAAATTCTTTATCTTATTATATAAAAGTCAAGATAACAAAGATGAACATGCAAGCTATATCACAATGATATTTAATTTAGCCATACTTTCAAGCAAAACTATCACCAACTTCCAAACTTTTCCTACAGCAGTAAGCAACATATGGAGAAACCTTGCCCTGAATTATTCTATAGAATTGTCACAACAATAAGATCAATGTTTCTGGGTGCTGGCCTGAAAATCTCTGAATACCGTAACACCTGTCATTTTTCAAAGTAAATCAATATTTGTACAATTTGTGTTGTAATAATCATCATAATCATATCATCTACACCTTCATCATCATCAGTTTTATTCCAAGTACATCTAGATTAGATTGGTCTACCTATTCTGATACAAATGATGACATATTGGGGCACTTTCAGTGAGGATCGATGGCTGAAGATGACCAAAAAATTGCAATATCTGCAATCTTCCTGGTTCCCCCATCGTGTTTGTTACATTGTGTTACGTCAGCTACAGCTCGAGTCCATTCTGAATGTTTTTTAGCCATTTTTGTTGTTACTATAAAAGCAAGAAATGGGATATTTTGGGGCAAACCCTATCCAGACATCACGTTAATCTTTTGAAACAGTAATATTTGTCATGTTATTTACAGGGATGCCATTTAGAAGTGATCAGAGGGCCCAAAAATCACCTAGAATGAGCTATTTTGTACACAAAAAAGGCCTAAACGGCTATGGTCTGAAAAAACTTGCCAGGGCCTGAATTCATGCTATTGCCTGAGCCTGAAAATTGGCATCCCTGTATCTTAATCAGCCACCTGATGTGAATTCAGGGAGAGGGTGCGGGAGACGCCATCTTACATTCCGTTTCTCCTCTCCCTTTTTATGGGTGCAAATCCAAAGAGCACCCATCACCAATACCTCAGTCACGTGGCTAAACAAAATCCAAACTGACCGATTCCTGGCTATTTGGGGTACCGGTAATTTAATTGTTTGTAAAGATCAGATATTGGTTTTAGTCGGTAATACAACGGTACTGTATAAGGCGCAGAAGTGGCAAACAGGTACAAGTATATATACAGTTAACAACTAAATTATTCATACCTTACTGAATCTGTAATCTGAAAAATTGATTTGTCTCGATTTATGTTCATTGAGAATGTGATATATAAAAGCTGACATCTCAAAGTATTCAACAAATCCCTACCTCACAACCAGTCCACCTTTCATTCATGAGTTACGAAAAAACACACACAAAACATAAAATTTACAAGGAGTGTGAATGATTCAGTTGTTCACTGAACATGCACATAGAATGTAGGGGAACTTTCACACAAGCATTTAATCGCATCTACATGTAGATCTACTTAAAGTTTTCTCATCGTTCTACTAAAGGTTTTGCATTAATCGTTGTCTGCACACGAAAGCCAGGACTGCCATTGACAATACATAGCACTTGTGGTCTTCTTGAGCCAATGAGGGCAGCAGACAAAATGCATGACTAAAATGTGACCAGATGCCCATGAATTTTGTATAAAAATAGAATTCTTTGAAATATACAGCATACATGCATGTATATCCAAAATATGAAAGGGGACCAGAACCTTTATACTAAGTTACTTTTATTGTAGTTTGAAAGATTTAAATAAAATCAGTGAAAATTTGAACAAAATCGAGCAAAGAAAAAGGAATTTCAAGCTTTTTTGAATAACTGGTCACTAGAGGGTGATATTTAAATTTGGTGACATCATTCACTTTAGTATGGACAGCTGTTCATGCCTTTTGTATGTCAAATTTTGTGGGTTTTTTTTCTCATTTCTTCTGATTGAGATAATCTACTCCCCTCAAAACAAGATATATTTTTCAGAATGATATTCTACTTGACATTTTACGAAGTTGGATCATAAAAACAAATAAATCCAAAGGAAATGAAAGAATTGTGAAATTTCATGAGAACTCTAAAATGAAAATTAATGACAGGGTAATACATGTAGTTGCTAAAAATCATAATATGCCTTTAAAATATGTTCTGGTAAATCAAGGAACTATAATCTACGAATAGAAAGGATAACACACCACAAATTTCAAAGCAGAGTTAATGATTTACATGTAAATGTTCGTGTACATGCACGCCTACAGGTATGAATAATTTGTTTACATGTAGCATTCATGAGAAGCAAATGTACATATATTTCAATCTTGCGGGAACCTTCCATTAACCTCAAACTAAAAGCGCCACATCCATAGCATGAGAAAAGTCAAACCAATCCATATCTTTGATTACAAAGCAAGGACATATAAAGCAAGCATGTACATGTATAGCAGCAAAACTATATTTTGTCATATAATCTCTCCGTCATTTACCCAGCATTTTCCCAGATTGTTGTGCTCCTGCGCAAAACCATGAGAAAATAAAAATCAAATAAAGAAATAAAGTGTGAAAGTTAGTAAAAATTATGTTGAGTATAAGCAACCGATCTGTTTCTGCTTTTGAACACCAGTTTACACAAATTACAAATGAAATTATGAGAGACATATTGTAAAATGTTGCGCTGAATTTTCACTTACGATGATGCTGACTTTTCCTGTAAGATGCATTGAATACATGATACCGTCAAGAACCCAATGGCCCATGGCACAAACCCACTTATCAACAATCAGATAATAAAGTCAATCCTGCTTTAGCTACCACCTGTATAGAAAGACCACCCCTGTCTACAAAGACCACATTTTCCCCCCTTGAAAATGGTTTCTCATTGGAACATTTACTAAAGGTACCTTTACAAAATGACCACCTGTCTATAAAGACCTCTTTTCTTGTCTCCCTTGGGTGGTCTTTATAAACAGGTTTCACAGTATCTATATACATGTACTGTTACATATATGCTTCCCCAAAACCGAGGGAAAAAATACAAGACACTATAAATACTAGGACATGTACACATACATTGAATGTTGCGTGGGACTACTGGGTAGCTCCCGCTCTGCTATCACTGAAAAAGCTTTGAAATGTTATTTTAAGATATACCTATTTCTGTTAAACATGTATTTTTTATATGGATTTAATACTTTGCATGTACCAATGAATTTCATTTTTCATTAAGCACTCTGATTAGTTGTGAATAGGATGTAGTGCTGTAAATAAACCAATTATTGTAAATCGATAAGAAACGTTACCATACCTTTGATACAAAGCCACGTCTTTTCTCTCCGGCGGTTTGATCTGTACTCCATAGGCTTCCTTCATCGAAGGAAACATATCCTGTGAATTAAAAAAACAAAACAAATATCAGATTTTTCAAGTTTACTCTACATAAAGCACTATGTCTTCAAACAGAGTCAGATGAAATGTTAAATGACCTGGAATCTATGGCTGAAACAAAAAATCTGTATATAGGAATTCTTAGTCACATACATGTACCATGCATAACTGTTAATAATTGCAATCTTCTCCCCCCCCCCTTTCACCCCTCCCATCCTCCTCCTACCCCCCCTCTCTCTCTCTCTCTCTCTCTATCTCTCTCTCTCTCTCTCTCCTCCTCCTCCTCCTCCTCCTCCTCCTTTTTTTCTTCTTCTACTTCTCCTTATATGTGTACCCCCACTTTTTAAAGTGCCCTAGAATGCCCCTTTTCTTTCTAATGAGTGCCCCTTTCCACCTCTGATAACTGCCCCTATTCAAATCTGATAGGGACCCCTTTGACTGTGACAATTGCCCTTTTTCCTTTGTACTAAATGCCCCTTTCGCCTTGTAATCGGTGCCCCTCTTCACCTCAGATAAGTGCCCATTTTCAGGTGTGAGAAGTACCCTTTTTACGTTCTGATAAGTGCCTCTATCCTGATTTGATAGTTGCCTCTCTTACTTTGACAAGTGTCCCTTTTCCTCCTAACATATGCATCTTTCCCATTCCAATAAGCGCTCCATTTTGTCCTTCAAACATCATCATATATAATGAAATGCTGCAGTTTAGTGTCATATGAAAACAAGCCTTTAGAAACTAGACATGAGGAGCTGCACAAATATAATGTACAGTCAAACCTGTCTACAGCAACCGCCAAAGGGATACACAAAAGATGGTCTTTGTAGACAGCTTCCTTTAGTAAATGTTTCAATGAGAAACCATTTTCAAGGGAAACACAAAATGTGGTCCTTGTAGACAGGTGGTCTTTGTAGACAGGTTCCTTTAGTAAATGTTTCAATGAGAAACCATTTTCAAGGGAAACACAAAATGTGGTCCTTGTAGACAGGTGGTCATTGTAGACAGGTTCCTTTAGTACATGTTTCAATGAGAAACCATTTTCAAGGGAAACAAAAAAGGTGGTCCTTGTAGACAGGTGGTCTTTGTAGACAGGTTCCTTTAGTACATGTTTCAATGAGAAACTATTTTAAAGGGAAACAAAAAAATGTGGTCATTGTAGACAGGTGGTCTTTGTAGACAGGTTCCTTTAGTACATGTTTCAATGAGAAACCATTTTCAAGGGAAACAAAAAAGTGGTCCTTGCTGACAGGTGGTCACTAAAGCAGGTTTGACTGTACCTTCATGGTGAGTGATGACCGCGATGCAGTCCCTAGTCCTGCGTCGAAGCAACTATCATCCGATGTCTCATCGCTACTGGACGATGTCCCGCAGGAGGTGGAGCCATCTTCCGAAGAGGATTTGGGTGTGCCCGCTCTGGCGGCCCGGCTTGCCTTGGAACTGGAGATATGATGATGATGACAATGATGATGAAGATAAAGAGAGAATGATTATGACGAAGACATCGTGTTTTCTATATGTTTTTGAATGCTTTTTTATATGATTGTATGATTGATGTTGCATTTATATTCCTTATACTTTTTGACAAGTCTTGAATAAAACCTCATTTGAATAGAATTGAATTATGATAATGAGGTGACGTGGTCCAGTGGATACGTCACCGTGCCGCATGAGCTGGAGCCATCTTCCGATGAGGACTTGGGTGTGCCCGCTCTGGCGGCACGGCTTGCCTTGGAACTTGAGAGATGATGATGATGACGATGATCATTAAGATGATGATGAAGAAAAAGAGACTGATTATGATGAAGACAATGATTATCAAGAATTATAATGATGAAGACGTTGATGTTGATGATGAACACAATGATTGCAACAATGATTGTGATGATAATGGTATTGATGGTGATGTTGATGTCCATGATAATGATTTGATGATGGTGATAAGGATGGTGATGATGATGATGGTGGTGGTGATGATGGTGATGGTGATGTCGATGATATCAATGATATGATGATGGTGATGATGATGGGGATGATGATGATGGTGATGATGTTGATGTTGATGATTGTGATCTTTATTATGTTGGTGATTATGATGGAGAAGATGATGATGATGATCAGATGATGATGATGATAATAGTGATAATAATAATAATTATATGTACATGTATGATGATGATGGTGATGATGATAATCATGATGATAATTATTAAAATGATGTCGATGATGATTGGTTCAATTGGTTCCCAAATTAAGACCCCAAATTAAGACCCCAAAACATATCAGATGCATGGGTAGAAAGAGAAAAAAATTCTGCACACTGTACATTTTAGTTGCCTTTAATACTAAGAATTTTAGAAAAGAAAAAATGCCTTAAAACCCTAACCCTATTTGGCCCGGGATAATTTTTTAACGCAAGAAAATCTTGCACAGAAATTTTGTGACTTTTTTCTTCCGAGTCTTGCGCATCTTTTGAATTTTTTTTTTTTGAAAATCGGACCTACCATTACAAAGTCACGTGTCCCTTTGTCTTTGCATGTCAGCCTGAAAATCGCTCATTTTTGTGATTTGTGTACAAAACATATGGAAAATTTCATTTTTCAAATAAAAAGATAAAACATTGGTTATTTGGTTTTGTTTATAATTTAGGTGTTATTTAATTAAAAATAACAATACATGAGCCGGCTAATTGTGGGTAATATAAACGACACGAAAATGCTAACAAAAACGCCAACATCGGCATTAGCTAAAATATGACGTAAAAGGCATTATTTCGTTTTTTTTCAACGGTTTTTTCAAATTTTTCAAAATATCTAATATTT